>NC_039244.1:20341691-20458188 GCF_003368295.1 Carassius auratus | reverse complement strand
ACACACACTCACAGGTGTGAATCCCAAGTGAAATTATGAGTCAAATATCTCTCATACCTGAACCATTGGAGAATATCTTACTTTGAACTGGCCTCTCTGTTCTCTCTTCTTCTCATTTTCTGCAATGCACATGGCCATTCCAGTCTCTTTTTTTTTCCTTTTGTTAGATATTTAGCTGGTGTGCTTCCAGGGGTATGGCATGAGAGAACACATTCCATAAAAAAAAAACTTAAAAAAAAGATTGGCATTGCCCTGGTTCTGGAAATAGCTGTCTGCCGATGCTGGATCCACATTCCTGCTTATCCCAACACCTGCAGATCAATTTCTGAACCCTTATTATCGCTGCAACACATGCAGATCTATACTAGGGTCTGGAAGTTACATGTTTTTAATCCTATAATCAATCAAAAGCTTAATAAATCTATAAAGTTTGGATTCTTAAAGATCACAGGTTGTTCAAATAGATTAAATCGGAGCCGTGGCCCAGTGGTCAATACAAAGAACTGTGGTGTTTATGATGGCAAGTTAGAAACGTTTCTGATTATTCCCCAATCTTTTTTTCACCATTTCCTGTTTTTGTGCTTCACTGTGTCTAGAAATAAAAAGCAGGCCACTTTTCATAGTTGCATATCACTTGATTAACCCCTTACCAGTCACCCCCCATTTTTTGGCATGGAGACAGAAATGAAACACCTAAAATAAAAATGTTTCTGCTCATGATTCTTTCTGACTAGATACAGTACATAATCAACATTTGTTCACAAAGCTGACACTTCAAAGTATCAGAATCACTCCGACTGTTATGATAATAGAGATATATAAGCTCGAACTTAAAAACAAAAATACAAATATTACTAAAAGTGTTTTTATTCTTCCTTCAGTATTATCACATATTTGATTTTCTCCTCCATTATTGTCACACTGTCCTCCATTAGGTGTGGAATGAGCATGTGGTCTGTCTCAAAGCAATATCTTGTTACCGGTTTTAGTGCCCTGTCGCCTCTCAGTTAACGTTTATGATGTGAGGATGTGGAAATAGAGGCCCCACTGGGTCACAATTGGCCCCTCACACCCAGAGGAAAGAGGCGAAACACAATATCATGTTATCATACACAATACCGCTTTCTGTTCCGCCGTGTTAATTGATATCTCCCTCTTTCTATTTTCATGTCGCTGCCTGCATGCCGTTCCTCCCTCATCACACTTTCTTTGGCTGAATGACAGGTAAGATTCTACAGCACTAAAACACTCCAGTCAACAAACACATGCAATCACATGCTCAGGCTCACTGGCCAAGATACAGTTTTAAGCTACACAAACAAGCTCTGGATTCATTTGCCAAACAATTCGTTTTGAATAGTACAGGAAGTGTACAGTAAGTGAGGTAACAAAGTGATAAAATGTTATTTGGAACAGTCAGCAAAGCTCTGGGTCACATACGCACTTAAATATGAGAAGGATGTCAGTGGTTTTGTGCGGTGTGCTCACAATGTAAACTCCCAAGAGGCAGATAGAACAGTTTCAGCTCTTATTTCCACAAAGTGAGTGAAGATTTCTCTCCTGAACAGGTCTCTGGGGGGAACTAGTCATCCCTTCCCCCTGTCGCTTTTGTTTTAGGCCATAGGCCCCATCTCTTTGCTCCTTAAAAGGGATTATGTTGCTTTTGACCCGATTTTTAAAAAGCTAGGTAGAAGTTTCTACACTCTAATAGTGTTTTTCCCCTGAAGCACACATGTAATGTTAGTCAGGCTTTTTTGTATTAACAACTGTTATATCACTTAAAAGTATCATAAAGTAGTGATGCACTGAAATTATTATTTTTTTTTACAGAAATTAAAAACAAATGTATTTTAGAATTAACACTCAAATAAAAACTAAGTTGCATAAAAAAACATTGCACTTAAGACAGTTTTTATCATTAAAAATTGATATAAAAACTCTATATACTAAATATACACATTTAAGACGGTGGCTGTAATAAAAACTAGTTTTCATGACTGATATCAAAAGTATATCAAAATAACTTTCCCCCTGATGGACATCGAATGGCTTTCCTGAGACGAACATCACCATTTCAGTCAGTCATTCCATCCAAAACCGATAAATACATTTTTTGTATAATATTTCAGTTGCTAAAATTACATTCCATCACTACCACAAAGTACCATGGAACTGCCGTGGTTTTTAGACACATAGATTGGTATTCCTTGAAAAACTATAGTTTATTTCAAATTACCATTTGGTGCCATCACTGTACTATCTAAAGTACTTTATTTGTCAGGGATGAGCATTTTCTTTATTCCGCAGCATTAAACATCATGTGCCTTTTGAGATGTAAATGGCCCTTGTGATTGGCTAACATATTTGCATCTAAAACTAACAATAGTTTATGAATAGATTTCAGGTTTGCAGTTAAGTTCAGTGACTAGGCAAGGCAAGTTGCTAAATACTGAATAACCATTAACATACACAGTGGATGTGGGTGTCATGTTAATAAGATCATGGTTGTGACGTCAACATTTTTACAGCCAGATTTTGGCAGCCTTAATTCAATAAATAGACTTTGTGTTGTGAGCATTAGAATATGTCGTCTTAGTAGCGTGAATTGAAATGAACTTAGTCACTTGATTTGACAAAAAGAAACTTCCCCTTTAAAGCATTTTGCTTTGATGGTAAAGGTTGGAGCTCATGGAAATTGCTGTACACTTTAGTACACTGACACTTTAGTGTGCTTTATCTCCAATATACAGCTGCGTGCAGTTCTTTATGTGAGGCCTGTACAACATAATTCCTTGTTTTCCCTCGCATCATTCAGCTCTTGCAAGCAACCTCAACTCATAATAATTTCCTCATCCCTTCTATTCAGTGTCCTTGTTTAATCAATGACGCACTTCAAATAAGACCTTCAAATGACAAATAGATACTTCAGGGGAACATGCTCTGATAGGTCTCCACATGTAGTCAAGGGGTTTAGAGGGCTTTACCTGCCTATTCTTCTTGAAAAAAGAAATGGTTTCATTTAAAATGTTGTTTTGGGATTGATTAATTATACAGTAGACGGTGGATTTATGTCATGCGAAAAGACTCTTTTTAATGTATTTGAGAGTGAGTGATTGTTTTTTTTTTAGCATAATAGTTGATACAATTACACTGGACTGTACAATTAGGGGGGTATCTCTGTGGTAAAGGCTCAGCTGAAAGGTTAATGGAGGAGAGTATAAATGATTTTGAGTAATCAGCCATGACAGTGAGTGCTGACGCTGCTGTAGCCGTTGTAGGCCACCGTTACCAGAAGCAGCAGAAACACTCTGATCTGAGTTGACTTCTCAAGCTGACTTCCAGATCAGGAGAGCATTTGCACAAATGCAGAAACATCAGAAAAAATCCTGTTTTCATCATAATTTAGAGTTGTGCTGAAGTCTGCAGATGCAGTTTGTATGCGGTTCGGTCCATTAGTCAGACGGATGTGAGGGAGTTTTCCAGCTCAGATGGATCGGTGGTTATGATTGACTGAATTGAAGGCTGTGCTCTCCATATAGTGGAGATGTTTCAAATTCATCATATCAGTGCATGTTTTTGCACTTCAACGTCTTATTGATTAATTCATTTCAGCACAATTTTGCGAGATGTCAAAAACACTGCCATCCAAAGCCAAATGTGGACTGCAGTTAACTTAGCACTGTACTTACACTGCATGTTGTTATTTGAATTTGATTCAGAGCCAAAATAAATATTTCATAATCCACAAAATAATTTTTTTATGGATAACCAGTTGTTTGTATAAAGATTTTTTTAACTGTAATATGTTAACAGAATAATAAACTAAATGAACAATAAACGCATCCTAAATTAATTAAAATGACACTTTATTGAGAGAATATCAGTACTTTTGTATATGTTGTAATAATAATAATAATAATTAGGGTTGGGTACCGAAACCCGGTGCTCTCTAATGCGCCATTTAAATGAACAGTAGAAGTAAAAAAAGCTTACACAATACATTTTAAAAGGTATAATTAAGTGTGGAAATAACTGAAGGAAATATCTGTTCGCTAACTGAAGCCAACTAACATGATTGTTTTTCTTATTGTTATTATTATTTTGTCTCTGTACCCAATATTTGTAAAAAAAAAAAAAAAAAAAAAGACTGTGAATAAATAGGTATCGGTATCTGTGAATACCAAAAATTAAAGCATCTGAATCGGACTCGTTCTGAAATAAGTGGTATTGTTGCATCCCTAATTTATAACAATTTTAAGATTTGCATTTACATTTTTATATAAATGTATATAAAATATATTTTTAAAAAATTGCATTTTGCAATTTTAGCATTAACAGAAAGCCATTAATTTAATACCAGAGACAATACTTGTGAATTGTTTTTAATCTCAGTCATTTAAAGCATTAAACATCTAAATTTGTGCTTGAATAGTTTTTGTGTGTGTGTGTGTGTTTGTTTGTTTTTTACAACAAAGAAGGAAGGAGAAAGGAAGAAAAGCGTTTGAATTGCTGCATGGATTGGAAATGAACTGTGGGCAGTTCAGTTCAGTCACTCATCCCAGCTTTCTCCTGGGCCGCAGATGAGCTTTGATTTACTTTGGGGTTGTCTTGCAGCCCTGATCGCGGCAGGCAAAAGGCATTTTTGCTGCAGCATGAACGCAGGCACTTATTGATTGGCTGGAGTGCTGTGGCCACAATGGGGGCTCAGTCATCACCATAGCTCTGGCCTGTTCCAATGGGTTTGGAAATGCAGGCTTGGTATAGCACATGCATAATAAAAAGCTTTTAAAGGAATTTAGTTGTTGACAGGAGCCTTATCCAGATTCAGCATTTGATTGTTATGCTTTCCCTCTTTTTTATTTTTATTTATTTTTTCTACAATGAATACTGCTGATATTAAAAAAGAAAAAAAGAAAAAAAAAACATTTAAGGGAAATCTTTAGTAAAGCCAGAATAAGCCTGCATTATGCATATGGTAGTTGATATGAAATACTTTTGGGTAGTTGATGTGTTCTTCAGTGTTGTCTATCTAAGAATAAAATCTTCTTAGACTAAGAATATTTTGAACATATTTTTGCCTTGTTATTATTATAATTATGTAATTTAATGACCATATTAAAGGGAAACTCATGTCATTAATGACTTAACCCCAGGGGTGGACTGGCCATCTGGACATTCTGGAGAAGTCCAGAATGGCCATCCATCCAACGGCCCTTGGCCTGGCAGATTCATCATCAAAATAAAGTTTCAGATAGAGTGACATTGACAGCCGACAAATGGGCCGCTAATGCAATCTATTTTTGCAACATCAGAAACCTCAACATCAATCGATCAATTTAATTTTTTTTTACATGTAACTCATGTTAAGGTTGCTTTTAGTTTATAATGAGAATACTATCTCTAACCAGGAGAGGTTAACTAGTTTCCAGTTGCTCCCCAAATTTATTTCAACGCAGTAAACATTCACTAACATTAGCAAATAATAAATGAAAAACTGACCATGAAAACAGCACTTTCCATACAAAATGATAAACAGATTATATATATATTTTTTTACAAGTTCAAGGGGATACTTATATGTTTGGAATGTTTGAAAAAATACAAATGTAATCGGCATCACACCACTACGCACAGAGTACGCACTTGCTTCAGATTTCAAAGGGAAAATGCATGGTCAAAAAATGCATGACAGAAATGTTTGCACTGAACTATGTTCTTAGGGTTTCTGCGGGTCCTTAAAAGTCTTCAGTTTAAATTTTTTACATTTAAGGCTATGTAAACTCTTAAATGATACAGAAAATCTTAATTATAAGAGGTCTTAAATTTGGCGAAAGAAAGACAACAATTGCAATATGTAGATTTAACTTCAAAAGGCTATGATTTCACTGAATAAACTTGAGCGCTGCACGTTTCAAAGTCAGGCGCGCTGCTTTGTACTGTGGTTACCAGGGAAACTTCTAGTTCCGAAAGTGAAACTTGCTTGCAGACAACGAATTAGCTTTTTCAATAAGCCCGTCTGCTATTTTTGCTACATACTTTTAAATGTGAACCAGTGGATCAACAAAAGATAAGCCAATGCATTATACAAATCTCAACAATTAAGACACTAAGATACACAGTATTTATGTAATTCAATATAATAATTGATTAATAATAATTTTTTTGAACTAATATAATAATTGATTCTTTTGACTCTTCCCTTTTTTTATAAAAATAAAAATTGTTTAAAGGTGAAATTGAAGTGCAGGGTCTTAAAAGGTCTTTAAATATATATATATATATAAAAATAAATGAATAATTTATAAATATATATTAGATTAAGTGCACATGGTATTCTGAATGGTATTAACATTACAATTACATGACTTAATTTAATACCAGAAAAGATTCTGGACTTTTGCCTAATGTTTTTCTGTTCTTTTAAAGCATTTATATCTGAATCTGTACTTGAATAAATCTGTAAAAGCAGGAAAAGAAGGAAGGTAAATGAAAACCATCACTTTAATTACTGCATGGGACCGAGAATGACCTGTAGGCAGAACATCACAGAGACATCTATGACAGAGTGTATCATATGGAAAGCATCACATCCTATTTTATGCAGTAACTCAATGTGCAAAGTTCTTAATCACAACATTTAAAAATATCAGTGTCAAAAAAGAAAAAAAGAAATCAGCTGATTATGGTTCTAACATCAAACTATATTATTATAGCACCATATTGCAGATGAGCACTCTAAAAATGGCATTTTCCAGATAAAACCAGTCTGGATGACGTATGCACGATCAAAGAACAGGACGTTGTTTGTGTTCGAGATTTAACTGGCTTTAGTGATGATGCACAGGACATGTCTTCTCAGAGTGCCTGACAAGAAACATATTGAACGTGAAATCAAATCAAAATCACTAAGTCTCGCAGCCCTCATAATAGCATACAGCCTCTAGGTCTTCAGTCTTCAGGGATCTGAGGTGAGAATTGGGTTTCATAAAGCTTTTTTTCAACCTCCCGCTCATTCTCTCCTTCTTCCTCTCTCTCGTCACACATTTTTATTGCATCCCTCAACCTCTAAAGAAGAAATGGCCTTCCATCAACACCTCATCCATCAGACCAGTCCTCGTGACCAGCTGGGGAAGAGTTAGATGTCCAGAGCCGCTGTTGTTTCAGAGTTCTGCGGTCCGGAGGTCTGTTGTGTCAAGGCTTGGGTGGGCCCTCTGCTTGTGTTCAAGTGGAGTTTGAAGCTATTCAAGCCTATCTATTTCTACGCTTCTTTTCGCTTTATTCTAATCATTATCTCACTCATCTACTTAATTTGCACTTCCATCATCTCTCTTAGGTCCTCATGCATCCCGCGTGTTATTTTAATACCTCTCCATCCTTCCACTCTTTTGGCATCTCTTCTCTTTGGTTATCTCCGTTAACCCACTCGTCTGAGTCCTAAGGCACGATATTGATCTGGCACTGCAGATGCTCCTGCAGCAGAGCGGTGGACGCCCTTTGGCGGATCCCTCTCTTGTGAAGGCTGCTGATGCGAAAGTACCTGTCTCAGGTGCCTCTGGGTTTATTACTATCCGTCTGTCTCATTAAAAGCCTGCAGCAGAAAATGAGAGGGCAGCAAGTTCAGCCATGAAGGAACACAGTTGGCCACAGTGCTCCACAATATGGTGGAGAATTGAACAGGAACTGGTGCCTTGGTGTGCGCTGATGCACTTTGGAGAACTGATTTACAGATGCTGGTTTTGATGAGGCAGTTATTCTAGAAACCCTTTGGGTTGGAGGCAAAAAGCAGTTGCTTAACTTATGACATGATTTGATTACTTATCTCTATGATTATTGTTTAGTAATTTATTTATTGTTGACCAAAAGGTTTTATTCTCACCAAGGGTGCCTTTATTTACTTAAAAAATTAGTATAAAGGGTAATATTATTAAATAATAATAATAAACAATTTAAAATTATTTATTATATTTTATATATGTTAAATGTAATTTATTCCTGTGATGGCAGAGCTCAAATTTCAGCAGCCATTACTCCAGTCTTCAGTTTCACATGATCCTTCAGAAAATGATTACATTTTTTAAGCTGATTTACTGCACAAGAAGCATTTCTTATTATCATCAGTGTTGAATGCATTTTAATATTTTTGTTGGAACATAATTATTTTATTCCAGGATTCTTTGATAAATAGAAAGTCCAGAAGAACACAATTTATTAGAAATATTTTGTGAGTTTTTATTAAAATTTTTATTCATGTTTTTTGCATCCATTCAAAAAAAGAAAAAAAAAAAAAAGTTGATATATATATATATATATATATATATATATATATATATATATATATACTGTATGTGCGTGTGTTTGTGTGTGTTGCTTTGCTGACCATAAATGCAGGGAATCCATGATAAATCCTTGATATAAATGAACATATAAATTGATTTTTAGAGTATACATCTTTTATGAGTCCAGATATTTGAATACTATATTTTTTTAAAAAGCCCATCAATAATATGTGTGTGTGTGTGTGTGTGTATGTGTAATTGTTATTATATTTATTTATTACAATGCATTAAGTAATTCTCCACAATAAACTCAATACACTTTCTTTTTTTCTCTCCATTGTCAAATGTTGGCTATGAGACTGTTATGAATATAAGTAAATATTCTGTTACAGCGCACAGACTTATTTACTGTAGAAACCATCTTTCCACACCAACCAAACAAAGTAAACCCTGACATCAAATAGCCTTGGGCTTCACACCAAAATGTCAATTCTAATGTCTCGTTTTTGTGTCATAACTCCTGGAGTTGAAAAGTGTCTTAATTCAGCAGAACTGTGTTGTCTTGTCTCATTTCTGTTTCAGTGTATCATGTCTCATTTCTGTTGTTCAGTCTGCTGAACTCTGCTACTGAGCCAAACTTTTCAGGGATTTCAATTCCTCCCTCAAGTTACTTTGTGGCCTTCTTCCGAACTCCGAAGAGTTCTTTGCTGCTGAGTCTGGAACGGAGAATGACCAAGGCTTTTCAAAGAAGTCGCAGTCAGAGCTTGTTGAAAACAGCTGCTTCTGATGTCCCTGGACGCAGGAACATCTGAGAAATTCACATGCTGCACACACCACGAGAGAGACAGCATGAAAGAAGAGGCCAGATGAGATTAAAGTCATCCTGAGGACAGCCTTTTTTTTCTTTTCTTTTTTTTTTTTATGAATGTGTGGTTCATGACCATGTTAGTGTATCTGTTGTGTCTAGCCATTTGTTAACAATCAAGCTGTCAGGTCTGCCTTAGTTTGCTTTTTTGGAGATTACAGCAAACGCGTTTCGGCCTTCAAGCGAATGGAGAGAACACTGTTAAACGTATTTTCTTTTCCTCATTCTCCTCTTCATTTATTTTAAGTAGACTTCACAGCAGTATGTGATATATCTCGGTATCGCACACAGGAAAAAAAAGGACGTGTCATCTAAATTATTATTTACAAGACCAGACAATACCATTGACGTCTCCTCTTTGTGTGTTGGTTCTGTTATGATAGCGCCGTTATCAGGCTCTGTAAAGCACTGTTGGAGATGAGCTCAGCGTTTCTTCCCATCTGTTTAATGACGACTGGTCCCATGGTGTAAATCAAAGTACCGTAGTGTTACCATCTGATGTTATAGCTGCATAAAGGTACCTCCACGGTACTTTACAACAGAGGGCCTTTAGTTACGATGTGTTATCATGTTGTCCTTGACTGCTGGTGTGTGAGTGTTTGTGTGTGTGTGTGAGAGATTAATATCTTTGTTTTGTTTGAGAGATATAGGCAGGTATGAAGCTAAGGAAACTGATAACATTGGGATTTCTGGCTCACTGCGGTTCAATGCCAGGCTTTGGCTGTGTTTTCTTAAGGATATAGGGAGTTATTCCTCTGGAAATATGTATTTGTTTATTTTTTGTATCCCGCCCACGGACATAAAAGGCAAATCTTGGCAAATTGGCTTGTGCAGCATATGTATTTATATATATATATATATATATATATATATATATATATATATATATATATATATATATATATATATACCATTTTTGAGTATATCTGCAACATGACAGACTTTAAACAGGATACAGATGTGTTTTCATGGGTATATGTTTTCACTGATAGTACAGTTAATTTTCAGTATTTGTTTTTGTTATATATACATTATTCAAATTTTCAGAAAAAAAAAAAAAAGATTTATTTGTGCACATATTTGTTGTCCATGTTCCTCTGGAACATCTGCCAGAGCGCATCCACCCAGTCCAAGTCATAGCCAGCCGATATCTCTGCATTTTCGCTGAAGCTAGTTTTCACTAAATCTCCCCATCACTCGATTCTGTCTTATTGTCTTTTCTAACAACTGAGAATTGCACTCCCACAATGCACTTTTGGGTGACCCATGAATGGAACGCTGACATGCAATACTAATCCTTTTAGCACTCTGCCTCAACCAGCTCACTGCTTTTGTTGTTATTTTCTTTTTGTGGTGGGTAAAGGCGATACACTGCTTTAATAAGATGCTATATCAGAGAAGGTGGCAGATGTACATCGCTCGTTTACATCCATCTGTGAGGTTTTACAGCTCTTTATTGTTGTTGTTTTCAGTTTTTTTAATAAATTGAATAATTTAAAGGGGGGCTGAAATGCTCGTTT
Organism: Carassius auratus; assembly: GCF_003368295.1. Lineage (NCBI taxonomy): Eukaryota > Metazoa > Chordata > Actinopteri > Cypriniformes > Cyprinidae > Carassius > Carassius auratus. The sequence goes on along the minus strand of NC_039244.1, from coordinate 20,447,527 downwards.
TCACTCAATATCCTGTTAATCTTGAGTACCTATAGAGTAGTACTGCATCCTTCATAATGCCAAAAAGTCTTTAGTTTTATTATATTTATAAGACAAAGACAGTCTGTACCATTTTTTCCCGGAAAAACACGAGCGGCTGGAGGCGTGACGTGTGGGCGGAGCTAAAGAATCACGAGCGCGAGTAAGCTTTTGCGTTGAGAGCGTTTGGAAGCTGTGACATTACCGTGAGAAAAAAAAACATCATCCAAAACAAACCATGGCTAACAGTCAGATTCAGCCGTTTATTTATGATCCAGAATCAGATCCCGAGGTGAAATTGAACAAGAGCAGCAGCAGCAATGACTACAGCAGGACGTCTCTATGTAGTATGTATTGAAACTGTCTATATTTGCTTAGTGGTTTTTGAAAATGACTAAGTTCCACTTTATGTCGTCTTTTTTTTTTTTTTTTTTTTTTTTTTTTTACGGTGTACATGTGGAAAGTGCAGATTGATGACAACATCGCATGTTGTTTACTTGATGTGCTTACGCGCCGATAGCTAAGTTAACAACACAGAGATATTTGAAGCAGTTTTACTCACCGCCTGCGGTTCCAACACACGATCGTGACCCTTTTTCCTTGGGACTGCATTATCCTTGAGAAATAAACGATACGCAAATCCGGCGTCAAACTGGGCCTTGTTTGTAAAACAAGCATCTTCGAAATGCAGGGAACAAACAAAAACACTTGCACAACTCCGTTGATGCTCTGTAAAAATTAACTCCATCCACTGGTCCCTTAATACTGTTTTTTTTTTTTTTTTTGGTAATCTGTGCAGGGTTGTCTTGCCCTGGCAACCAAAAACACTTCTTTTGTGACATTTCGCGACGCTCTCGCTCTGACCAGTGAATGTCTGTTGTGCTCTCAGTGCTCTGCTATACGGGAGCGTGCGCTCTTCCGGCAGAAGTGCCTTAGGACCCATATAAGGAAATTCCGCTCCATCTAACGTCACACAGACACATACTCGAAAAAAACTTTTTTGGAAAAAAAATACTCCTTCAAACGTACAACTTAATTTTTTAAACTTTGTCCATGTTTAGCATGGGAATCCAACTCTTTAACAGTAAAAAAAAACTCAGTATGCAACCCCCCCCCCCCCCCCTTAAAGAGACAGTTCACCTAAAATGCAAGTTCTGTCATGATTTACTCACCCTTTACTACTGTGAAACAAGTAGAAAAAAGACCAAGTTCCTGTCTTCTGTTCATTATGTCATTTGGTTTAGGTGTGTCTAGTTATTATCGTCATACTTTTGCAGTTTTCTTGTCCAGTATTGTTGATGTTACCCTGTGTGTCAGACCTTCTTCTACGTGTGTATTACCATTACAAGGATTTGATGTTATAATCTTCATTGTGCCTTCGTCTCCCTCACAGAAGAAGCGTGACACATAAAGGTTCGGAAATAGCACAAGAGTAAGTTAATGATTGAAAAAAAGACAATTTTAGGTGAACTGTCCCTTTAAATCGATAGTAGAGAGTTACCTAGCAGAATGTCCAGGCTGCTCTTTTCATATAATGAAAGTAAATGGTGGCCACTGATTTCTCTGGTGCCCAGATTGCTACAGATCTCCGGTTTCTCTTTTCAATTCATTGCCTTTCTCCTCTTCTCCTGTGCAAATTTGTTTTTTTTCTGTGGATTAGCTTATCTTTCCTACCAAATTAATAAGAAGCTTAAAAATCCCAGATCTGGAGTGTCAGGCTTGAAAGAGAGAAAGAGAGCAATAGAATATCATCTCTCGCTCCACCTGTCCATGCCTCGGTAGAGCAATGACGAATGACGAGAAATTTGCGAGGGATGGGGTGAAAATTTGAGAGGGGCGTGTGGTGTCATTGCATGCATTTTTGATGTTGCAAAACTATGTTTCAGCTTATCAGTCTCAAAGGCAATCATAATATTTTGGGATTAATTAAAATCTTAATCAGGCATGTTCATCTCTTCAGCATGGCTCCCCACAGGCTGCTGCTGACAGCTGTATTTTAGTGCTATGAAAATGTCTGGAGGCTAAACAAGTTTGGCTGCAGAAGCATCACCTCTAGAGCAGCCGGTCTCACTCAGAGATGAGGGGTGGTGATCGGCGCAAGATAGCCTGTCATGCAGGGTGATGATGCAATTCAGTAGCCCGTCTGGAAAATACAGTAGCCACAGGAAGTCGGGCAAGTAATTTTGCAAGACCTGTATATGATTGTATATAGTATATTTTATTTATTTATGCATGATGACAAATGTTCCAGATCTGAATTGTGACAAATTGCGAGGATCATTATGCTTAATGACTTTTCAGTACAGTTCAACTTAAACATTGAGTATTTCTTAAACACCTTCAACATCTCGCTCCCCCATTTCAATAAAATCTTGCCGTGTAAATTAGGATCCTTTTCCAGATCAACACCAACATTCATGTGCATGAGGATGCAGGAGGCCATGGATCAGTATCCTGTCATCAAGATGGGTCTACAGTAGATAAATAACTTGCTGTCAGTCACACACAACCTGTCACAAACACGCAAGCACTCTTTTATACGTTTGTGTGTATTCATAAGGATAAACCTATCCCCGTATCATGCATTCAGACACTCTGTTTCGGCAGGGAGGTTATTTTACTTGCAAATCCCAAACACTGAAAAATGAAACATGATTCAGTCTCCTGCTTTCTTTTTTGTATGTTTTGAGTGTGTGTTTGACTGTGTGTAAGTGTGTGTTTTTATGTCTTTGTCCTGCTCCCCTTCCTTTGCCCACACACATGGGCTCGGGTTTATTTCATCAAGTGAAGAAGAGGTGACTCACTCGAGATGTACTCTAGCTGTATCAGCTATTTGTATTTTTATGTTATGTATTTTTAATGTTGACCGAAACCAATACGGTACTGCTATATTGGGCATCCCTAAAATCGGGATCTTTGTTGACCAATCAGTATCCCATGTTGGTTTTTTGATCAACCAATTCACCATTTTTATTTTTGTTTAAAGCCAAACATTTAGGTTAGAATTAATTTCTGAGCCTCAGAGATGATATCAAGCCAGTTTATATCACAATTATGGACACAATTACTCCAGCATTCATATTAAAATGTGCTCCAGTAACGAGTTCCTCAGGACTAATTATTTAATTGTCTGGAGAGTGCGGCCTACCTGCAGCTGAGGAAGACCTCAACTAATTACATCAGTTACTCAGGTTCACATCGCCTCAGGAGCGTAAACTCAACTCTGTGTGTGTTTGCTCCAGTCTGTCAATTGCTTTCCATCAATAGGGAATTCTGTCGGAATATACAGCTCATTAAGATGCCATGCCTTCCCTTGCCTGAAGTATACCACGGCAGAGGTTTTCAAGACGAGTGACAGAAAAGTCAAGGAAGAAGGTATCCCTTGAGCTGACAGAAGCAAGCAGTTACCTACAGAATCTGCTGTGAAAATGAGATGGCCTTTTTCCACGTGATAAGTAATAAAATGTAAAAAGAAAATGGACAGATGTAACTTCAGATGCACAGATCTTAATGCCTGGCACATTGGCAAGAGTGTTCTTCGAGTAGACAGGACTTTGCCCTGCAGCAGTGCTGGGATTCAGAGCCAAAGTTCAGCTTGGAGAGAGAGAGAAATGGAGGGTGAGACAGAGGGTGAAAAGGGTTTTTGTCGTAATATCGTTGTTGCTACAATTATTTTTAGAGCCATAATTATATTACTGGACTCGACTTCAAGAAATGTGAGAAGCTTTCACAATTATTTGATTTTACTTTACTTTTGCAAGTAATGAGAGTTACTGAAGTTTACTGTAGAAACTAGGGTAGAAACTTCAGGATTCCACTCCACCCGCCTCCATCTGTGCTCATTTGGATGCAGATCTCTGCTCGTTCGCAATGCAAGGGAAAATGAAGAACTGATGTTTGAATAAGTACAGCATTTTTTTTCTATTTTTTACTCAAGAAGTCTATAAAGGCTAATTATTTTTGTGTGTTCGCATCTGAAGAGCATCTGTCGTCTAGCTGTAGCTAATATGTTATTTCATATATCTTGTATATTGCTTTCCATCTTTTATATCATAACTACAATACATGCGTCTAATCATATATAAAGCCAAAATGCCAACTCTGATGCTGTTTAGTAAACAAACAAACAAAAAAAAGTAACATTTCCTGAAAGTGGCATTGGTTTAAGACATACTGCACAACAGCGAAGTAAATTTGTTGTTTTATCTTCACCAATAACATAAAGCTACCCATCTTCTTACCTAACTTAAACTCAAGTTTCACATTAAATGTGGGAACTATTTTTAATATAATATCCAGTTTTGATATGCCAATGTCTAATATAATATGCATGTTTGTGGAATTTTTCTATATTTCAGTGCTCAGTGGTGTGCCATGGGATTTTTTTACTTATCAAAACTCTGCCCTTGCAAAAAAAAAACAAAGGTTGGGAAATACTAGGCACGTTACTGTATAATTACCCTTCAAATTGTGCACATTTAAATTGCAAACTGAAAATATGCCTAATGGAAATGCAGTAATTTTAGAAAAAACGCCCATATATTGCAAAAAAAAGTTTTTACGCTCGCATGAGGTGGTTTTTCAGGCAACGCTGCATAACGTATGTAAAAAGTCATGATTATTCTTCAATGTAGAATAATCTCCAAGAAACACGCTCCTCAGTATAAGGAGCTTTCTCTAACATTAATGTTTAGACGCTGTCATTTCGCAATATTTTTGTATCTGCATTTATAAAATATTGCCTAAGTTTTGCGCAAATCTGTAATGGAAATGTGCCTACTGTAATAGTCATATAGTATCACTGTATATATGAACCTGCTGTGGTGTAATATAATACTATTACTATGCTGTAGTTTACTCTATACTTGTCCTCATACAGTAGCAATTTGTTGTGTGTTTTGTGGTGAGGTCATTCAGTGGTGTTTTCATTGCCTTGAGAGCAGACAGCAGTGAGGGGAGGAAGGAAAAGAAAGTGGGTTCTGACCCTCTCACTGGGGCATTCACTCTGTCTGAGAACATTTTCTTTCTTTCTCTCTCTCTTATTCACTTTTTCATTTAAGAAGGTCAACACTGGACATTTAGAAAAGGAAGACAATGCCAGTATTGTGACAGTGAAGGCTTTTGCATTGTTACACAAAATTGATTTCAAATAAATGTTGTTCTGTTAACTTTCTATTCATCAAAGTATCCTGAATTTATGATGGTAAATACTAGTGACATTTAACGATATTATGGTTTGTACTGTACTTTTAAATGCAGCCTTAGCGAGCCTAAGAGACTTCTTAAAAAAAAAAAAAAGTAAAATAATTTTAAACTATTAAACTTTTGAAAAACTAGTGTACATTTGCTTTGGATCATGGCAGGGATAATCATTAAAATGACCAAATGAAGAAGAAGTGTCTTATAATCGAGCCCCCCAACCAGCGAGATTGGGAATTGCACCATGCAGTTTGTGTATTATAGAGTGAATTGTGCACAAATAATTTTTTCAACATCACTTTTAGTCATCTCCCTTCTGTGTCAAACACACTTCATTTTGAGCCTGATAACTGCCATTTGAACAGTGTTTTTCTTCCCATCCGGTCAATGCCCCTTTCAGACTTCAGTACTTTTACCCTGCTCTCTTCTTTTTCCCCCTTCTTTCACTTCCTCTCTTTTTTTTAAGTCAGCTCTCTTGTGTGTGTGAAAGCAGATCTTGTGGTTAAGTGTGTCTGTATTGTAGTAGTGGGATTAAGTACAGTATGTGGGTCACAGCTGGGATAAGCACTCTCAGGGACGGCAGCAGAAGGCGAAATGTCAGTCAGTGTGACTGCGCTGTCGACGGTACGCCATCGGGAACCAACTCTCCTGTGAAGTGCACAAGCATCTACTTTTGTGATTTTGATTTATCACTGCTCACGTATTTGTTCCTGGCCCCTACATGCGTTCTGACAGACACCAGATCTTCCTTGTGAAAAGAATTCCCTCTGGCACCTGTGACATGGTTCTTTTACAATTTCAAAACTTGCAACCCTTTTCTTTTTTTTCTTTTTTTCTCTGAAGTCACCCCGTCCTCTCCATGGTGGAATGACATGAATTTCCGCTGCAGATTCAAAGAGTTTTTCGTTTTATTCCGTGATCAGTGGGATATATTGTGCTGCATGAATCATACTGCAACAAGCTGACTTTTTTTCAATACACACGCACACACACCAGATCTGACAGCAGGGGCCCGGGTGGAAATTGCTCCGTCCCTCCTGCTGTGTCACCGCACATGTATTCTCAGGTATGGCTGAAATGTGTGCGATTCTGGAAATATGAGAATGTGCAGGAACTCGGTTACCTTTTGTTCTCTGAGGAGGAAGTGGCATCAGCAAAGTTTCTGAGTAGAGAGACACATCAAAAGCCTTGTTTCATCTCACACGGGTTCATACAGTTGGTTTTGATTTAGACCCCGTACACACGGAGACGGAGCTTACCCCAATCCGATCTTTTTTTTCCTCGTCTCAAGAAATATCCGCGTCCACACGAAACCGCAAAATGATGTAGTATACATGCCAGACCAGTATGTGGCGCTGTAATTCTGACACAGAGATACACTAAAAGCAGAGAAGAAGACTTGGACTATGCTCATAAACCTTGCGCGTGGTACACAAACGAACATGGAATAATACATTTATTAATCTGTGTTAATGTTAGTTAATAAAAAGACAATCATTCAGTGTTTGTACATGTTTTTGTTGCTGTTACGTGACGTAGAGGTGTCTGACTAGGGGGGAGACGTGGGCTGATGACGTCATCGTTTCAAAAAAATATACGGATTAGCCGTCCAGACGAAAACGCAAAGACGGCGTTTTCAAGTTTATCCACTCTGGGACCCGGTTTCAAAAAATAGCGGTTTCACCTTACGAAAACGCCGGATGCGTGTGGACGAAACACATATCCGATAAAAAATTTTTGCGTATTCACAGAAACGTGTCTCCGTGTGGACGGGGCCTTATAGTGTTCATTTAATCAGACTGACATAAGAAGAGTTTTGAGAGAGAGAGAGAGGGATGGATGATTCTGATTTGGTTAGAAGAGGGATTTTCCTTTTTTGCAGACATTCAGTCTGGACTTGGCAATTCTATTAATTTCATACGAAGGTCCACTTTCCTTATTGATCATTTTGTTTGTCAATCAGCGTATATGTCTGTAGTTCATTGGATTGCATTCATTCTTGATCTCGTAATAATTGTTGCAGACAGAAATTATGTATTCATTCACCCTGCTGATAAGTATCCATAAAGAGCCCACAGAGAAGACTAATATTGCCTCGCAGATAAAAACGACTTCAGATTGATCTCCCAGCAGCCTTGTGGAGCGTCCTAGTTGTCAGGGGCTCTCAGTGTTTCAGTTTGCATTCATCTTTATCAGGATTGTTCATTGAGATGATAACAGCATGTGTCCGTACACTGGGTTCCCTATCTGTCTGTCACTACGAGTTATTTCTAACAACATATGGGGTCTCACTGGGGAGGCCAATCATCTCTTGAGTTTAAGAGAAAACGCCGAAAAATTGGCTAGTGGATTTTGCATACCTGAGACACTAAATAGGTGAAAGCTACATCCACTCTTTAGATTTTTGTTTCAGAGCCAAGTGGTAGTATGAAAAGCTGTTATGTACTGTATGTTGAGCACACCCAGCGCTTCAGCAGCTCTGGCAGCTTCTGTCTGCTTGGAGGTCAGCAGAAAGGGAAGGCTGTCTCCAAGAAGAGGTTGGCCCACTAGTTAGTGGATGCCATCGCCTTGGTGTACCAATCCCAAGGCGAGCCGTGCCCGTATATACTGTATATATATTTAATTATAGGAAAGACTGTCCATCAATATTTAGCATGGATGTGACAATAACTCTGTGAATGTGCAAATGTACCATCTTCTTTACCGTAGTACTGGACACTGCTTTGTTTCAGTTATATCACAGTTTTGTGCGTCTGCCACGAAACCCTCCCACACTGCAGACTCAGACGCGTCTGAGTTCACCTTCTCGACTGGCAGATTATAAGAGGCAAAAGTACAAACACAGAGATGACGATATGTAGAGTGCAATTAATATTCTAATAATGGATTCGGTATTATGAAATAATTGCTGAGCCGAGTGCACAGGCCTGATATTTACCTCCGCTTTGAGAAGAAGAGCTTTGTTATTACGCCAATAGTGCGCCTGCCTCTGGTTGTGTGTGTGTGTTTACCCTCCAAGAAAAAAGCGTCTTCTTTCCTCCCTCTGTTTAGTTTTAGCTTGTCATTCTACAAAGCCAGGCGTGTGACATGTTTTCTCATTAAGAGAAGCAATAACTTTGATAAATCATTCCGGCTGCCAGCCCAGCCCCTCTGATAGTATTAGAAAAGCTAATTGAAATTCTCTCTCTCTCTCTCTCTCTCTCTCACTTACACTGTGGATTTTTTTCTTTACTGTTGTACTCTGTTACTTTCTCCTGTTGACACTTCAAAGGCTTGCAGTTGTGTGTGTGTTTGCTAGTAATAGAGAGAGCAAGTATTTGTTCCCATAATAATAACTTTTTCATTAAATGACATATTTGTGAAGTTGTATTTAATGAACTAAATGTAAGGACATGCATGAGTCAGAGAGAGGGTCTGGTCAAGTGAGTGCCCTAAACCATTGAAGATGCTAATTTGTGCTTCGTAATAGCCATCTATGGATGAATCGGTCATAGATATGTTTGAGTAATATTTAAAATAAAGCACAATAAAAAACATAATAAAATTGACTTAAAATGCATCTAAACAGAAGAAGCAAACTACAGAATATAGCATATATTAACAGTAAAAGTGTCAAATGTGTTTAATATGATTAAAAGGTAAGTAATATGACAGTGTTTTATATTAATATATTTTTAAAAGTAATGTAGTCATGTGATGCAAAGCTGAATTTTTTTTTTAATTTTCAATGTAATAAAAAACAATTATCTTTTTTTTTTTTACAACTTTTTTCAAACATTCTTAGATTAATGGAAAGTCAAATTAACAGCAAAAAAAAGAAATAATTTGTAAAGATATTAATGTCTTTGCTGTCAATTTTTATTAATTTAATGCATCATGCTGAATAAAAGTATTAATTTATTTGAAAAATAATAATAAATTATGTCTTGACAGTTTTTGTGAGAATCGCCCTTTGTGTGCACGGGTTACTTGGGCACTTGTTCTTCAATGTCTGCATTACAAGTCTACACAAAATCAAAGATTTCAGTCAGCGGTTCCTCAACCACTCATTTCTGTCTTACCTCTAGTTGTGTTTGTGAGTGCAGAGTGACTAAGAGGAGATGTGAGCAGAAGACGTCTGAGCACATTATAAATGACCGACCAGCTTTTAGTGGCATGACTAATTTACAGCCAAACACCGACTGCCTGTGGAAAGCACGGCCCATGAGGCACAGAACAGCTGTGAGCGTGCGTGTCTGGCTGTTTGTTCACGGCACCATCGGCACACATATTCTGTGGAGGTTTAACTTACATCAGTACATCATGAGAGTTCTGCTGCGATGGAGAATGATTGCACCGCTCGAGATAGAACCGGCCTCATGACTCACTCTCGCCTCAGAGGAGGTGCAGGTGTGGGAATATTCATCTGAAGTAGAAACAAAGCTTCATCAAAAGCCGAAATGTATTGATAGAGACAAAATAACGGCCTAAAAATGTAACCGTTTGTGTGTGTGTGTGTGTGTGTGTGTGTGTGTGTGTGTGTGTGTCGCTAGACCTGTGGGAACCTCATTATTGGTCATTGTTACAATAAGACATCCCCACTTTCTGTGTTTGGATCTTAGTAGCGAGTGATTTCTGAAAAGAGAGCTGTCACTCAAACGGCCTGTCATCTAAGCTCTCTCAAAGAGATGCCACAGAGTGTCAGCCTTCATTCACTCCCTCAAACCAGACCGGGTCCCATGCCAAGTGTCGGGTCTGATGGAATGCTCTCAAGCTCCACTGGCTCTCAACTTCCCTTCCAAATGAGGGTCTTTTGTGGCCAGACTTGGCTGCTTTTGAAGAGCACGTCGTCGGGAGCTCTTTTCTTTTCAGTGTGAAAATAGACAGTTTTCTAGAAGTGAGTCAACCTTCTCCTTTCAGAGCCATCAGATGCACGCTGTTTAAAGCAGAGTCAATGGGCTCTGTGAGGAGTGTTTAGAAGATGTAAACAGGGAGATGAGGAGCTCGGCTGTATGCTGTGGGCTTTTTGTCTGTAGTGTATAAGGGCTTTTTAACTTTGTGACTGTCAGTCAGCGAGTCGAGGGGCCGAGCGCTTGTCTGATTGAGATGAATGCTGGGAGGAAGATGGGAATTTTTAGGGGATGGATATTTGTGACAGCTGTCAGGTCCATGGAATAAGGTATGTCCTCCGAAACATGCAGCAGTGCTGTGAAAGATTGTGTGTAAAGTCCTGTTACCTGTCGGTCAAATTCCCATGAAGCCAAAGTGTGTCATGCGTTTATGTTCTTGATATTGATATTGTCAGTTGTCTGCCCAAGCTTATAGCCATGGACAGGTCATGGTCCAGCAAGGCTGTACAAAGACCTCTGCTGTCCCTAGAGGGAGACTGCTTATTCTTTTAAAGGAATAGTTCACCCAAAAAAAGAAGAATTGTTAAAAGTGGATTCCATCCAAGATATACTAGATGGTTTCTATACTGTAGCAATACTTCATTTGCTTAGCAACTGATATTGTGCAGTGAATGGGTGCTGTCAGAATAAGAGTTTAGACAGCTGATAAAAATATCACAATAATCCTTAGCATGACTCCAGTCCATCAGTTAAAGTCGTGTGAAGCAAGTAACTGAATGTTTGTAATAAACAAAAACTTCAAGATGTTTTTAGCTTCAAATCATTGATTCCAGCTAAAATACAAGTCCTCTATGCATAATATTGCTTTCTCCATTAAAACGTGAAAGGAAGCCTGAGAGTGAGTACATTTTTTGCAAATTGTCAATTTTTGGGTGAGCTATTGCTTAATCTATAAACTACAAAAACACCAGGCCCTAGATTTACAAAGCAATTAAAAAAAACATATTTACATTCATAAACATATTTCTTAAAGCTCCAGTCGGTAACTTTTGACGCTCTAGTGGTTAATAAACAGAACTGCTTGCGTCTTGCGGAAGAACATCGTAGCCGGAACTACTTCTCTCTGTTTATGTCTATGAAGAATCACAAAGGTACTGGGTTACTCCGCCGCGGTACCCCTGAAGCAATCTAAAATAGTCAGAATATAAACACTTATTATAGGTGCACCCTAGTGATTCAGGACAAGCTAAAAACACGGTTTGGAAAATGGATTAATGGTGTACTCGCTTATTATATACATTTTTCTACATTTTGAACACAAACAAAGTTACGGACCGCAGCTCTGATTGGTTGTTTCTAACCGGAGCGGATGGTTTTCTGCAAATGGCAATAGGACCACTGGGACATAATCTATTTCATATATTATCTCTCTCATATTCTACTGTCAGGACATAATGACAGGTTTAACAAATATGTAAAAAATATATTTTTACAAAAGTTACCTACTGCAGCTTTAAGAAAGGACTACTTATCTTTGTTTTCCTGAAGACTGTTCTAAAGACAAATACCTAGAAGAGTCTGAATTGTTGAAAAGAATGTAAAAAAAAAAAAAAAAAACAGGTAACACTTTAGTATAGGGTCCAATTCACACTAATAACTACTTGCTTATTAGCATGTCTATTATTAACATATTGGCTGTTTATTAGTGCCTATAAAGTACATATAATGCATGACATCCATAATCCTACCCTAAACTTAACAAACTACCTTATAAACTTTTAATAAGCAGCAAATAAGGGATTAATTTAGGCAAAAGTCATAGTTAATGGTTAGTTAAGAGTGAGAATTAGACCCTAAAATAAAGTGTGACCAAAAACACATTTAAACTCCAGGTGGCTAAGATTGTTAATGATTGTATTGGTCTGCTTCAAATATTGAGCATTACAACAATAGTTACATATCAGGGATGTCCCAGTCAGGTTTTTTTGAGCACGATCCAATCTCCATTGAATATTGAGGATCTGCTGATACCAAGTCCAGATCCGATACTTGTATTTTCCTAATCAAATATGTTAAACATGGAAGCTTGAACGTGTCTGAGGCACTAGAACATACCTCATTGGTTCTTGCATGTCACGCATGCATTTTTACGTGTTTTGTTTTTTTAATAGCGGTTGGCAAACCTAATGGAAGGTACATATCACCACCTACTACACACACCAGCATGACAGTTGACGTAAAATAATGATCAGGCTTAGAATAGCCGATACTGATGAAAAAAATAATGTGTTCTCAAAAAAATATATCTGAGAACTTCTTAGGATTTTTTTCAAGAATTGCACTCAGGAACATATGCTCTGCATAGCACACAAATATACTTGTATTTATAATTGACATTTCTGTCAACACATTGCATTCTGGGATGTTTTGACATCCTTATCTGTGATAGATACTGAAGATTGTACTAGTTTACAACAGCTATAATATCAAATAATGCTGTCTAGATAGGCAGGTTTTGTAGCAGGTCACTAGGATTTGAGTGTTTCTTGTGTGTGTTTGAGCATAATTTGTAAAATAAAAAATGTGTTATATAAGATGTGTCATCTAAGTTCATTTTTTTTGTCTTATTATGTGCCTTTCCTCCGATTTGGATGGCATGATAGCTCTCCTCCGTGGCAGAGGCAAAACAGTATTTTCCCATATCGCATAAGAGTGTGGCATGTCCTCAACTAGCGCCGCCAATTATCAGGAGTACCTGCAGTTCATATCAGCGTGAAGCAGCAGAATCTCATGTACCTTGTCTCTAATAAGAACCCAGCAGGAGAAGGACTGCTGAGTCTTACAGGCCACAAAACAACAGCCTCCGTCTCTCTCTCTCACACACACATACACTCACCTGTGGGCCACCATTCAGGATTAATGCAGCTACACAATTAAAGTTCTTCATGAGCTCAGTGCATGTTATGGTGTTAACTGAGCTGTTAAACCACCTTGAGACTTTAATTACTAGATTCAGAGTGCAGGTTTGACAGGTGGATTAAAGACTGTTGTTCTCCATCTCAACTGATGCACCACAATCCAACAACTTAGACTATATTAAATAGTTTTGGGAGGACAAACACGTGAATGTTGTTGCTCATGCATTTATACAATTTCCTATTTAGTCTGTCGTATTAATAATTTTGTAATATTGTTTGGCCTATGTGTCTGTAGTAGTATTCTAGTCATTAACAAATGATTGTGAAATTGAAAATTATCATAAAAATTATTTATTTGTCATATAATACACTGTATTAGTGTATTTACTGTATTATATATACTATATACATTCACACTACATTTCAAACGTTTGGGTTCATTCATTTATTTTTGAGTTCATTCATTTTTTGTGTTGTTGTTGTTTCTTGAAGGAAGTCTCTTATGCTCGAGAAGAATATTTGATGACAAAACCACAGTAAAAACAGTAACTGTGAAATATTATTACAATTTAAATTGTTTAGCCTAATTGTTTTCAATTTTTTATACATTTTAAAGTGTGATTTATTAATGCCTATTACTCCAGTTTTCAGTGTCCAATTATGCTTCGCAAATCATTCTAATTTAGTGCTTTTATTATTATCAGTGTTGAAAGCTCAATATTTTAATATTAATATGCTGCTTAATATAATTTTTTAGTCTGAAATAGATGTTTTGTAAAACATTATAGATGTCTTAACTGTCACTATTTAATGTGCCCTTGCTGAATAAAAGTATTCATTTGCTTAAAAAATATATGATTATAAAAATAATAATAATTTTACTGACACCAAATGTTTGAACAGTAGTGTATTTTTGATAGTATGAAGATTTTTTGTTTTGTTTTGGTTTGGTTTGTTTTAGTAAAAAAAATAATAATAATAATAAAATGTTATTATTTTAGCAAATGATGGAACACTTTTTTTTTTAAAAATACTGTTGATCATTTTGAGGAAAAACAAAGTGAAGTCCTGCGAGCCAGAATTCCAACGGCTTTGACATTGCTATTTAAACCATAACGGGTTTCCTGCTGTGTTTAGTTGTGTGTAAGACAATTGAAGCATGGCTTATTTTCCTTAAATTTTTTGTCATGACTTCAAACTCTCTGTAGTGTGCGTTTATTTAAAGATTGTGATTCCTTATCCCTGTGGCGACAGCAGTTCGGAAAGGCTTCTTAATAACTGGGGGATATTTGGCAGTCAGCAGGACGTTTACATTGAGCTGAATTCAGAGTTGCTTCCATTCAAAACATTCCACTGGTGTGACACCCTAGATACAGAAGTTTTCCCAGAATTCTTTGTGTTTGTGTGCATGTCATGGGTGTGTATCCTACAGTTAATCCGTCTTAACGTGTCACTCTCTGATTTCATTCCTCTGAGCCAGAGGTTGAGGAGTTTGCGGCACAGCTGTGAGTTATGATTGACTTCGTTGTGTTCGGCCAATAGAACACCTGTATCATCAGTTACTGGGGTAGTAATATTAATACACCCAGCCTGTTCAAACAAATCGCAGCACTGACTTAAACACCGTCCACCAGCCAACACTTATCAAGACCAGATGCTTAAGAAACAGATGTAGAGTTGCATTGTTTCCAGGGTCCACAGTATAAATTTTGCCACACCTGCCAATGGTGAGTGACACACTCCATTGTTGTTGTTTTTTTTGTGTGTGTGTGTGTGTGTGTGGCTTAAAGTGAGGAATTTTCACAATTCAAGCCACAATTCAAGGTCTATATCTGTTTTTTGGTTTACCCCACCATGGAATGGAAAATAATAAAAAAAAAAAATTCCCTCTACCATTGACTTTTTTTTTTAAGAATTGCGACAGAAAAAAAACAGTCAGAATCGTGAGATATAAACTCAGAAATGCATAAAATGTCTGAATTGTGAGTAAATATTTTTTAATGTTGAGCTCTATATGATGAGTTTACTGGTATGAGGTTACTAAGCTAACAATGTACTACTCAAATAAGCACAAAAATGCATAGCGGATACAAATATTAGGTAAAATATAAATGTTTTTTATTATATTTGATCTACTTTTTCAGTATTTAATAAGAAACAGGTTTTCCACACCATTTCAACAAGCACTGAATCTAGTTTGTAGAAGTGAAATTTTGGACCAATCAGGTTCTATATTTTACAGTGGGGGGCGGGGTTCAATAACCCATAAATAGAAGCCTTGTTACTCATTAGAAGGCAAACATTTGCATATTCAGAATATGGTTTTATCCACGAAGGATACATTCACATCTGCCTTAGATTTTAAACACTGTATCTTTGCAGGAATAACAAGTTTGGGACAGCATTTACAACACTACTTTCCTCATCTCTGATTGGATAAACAGCCAAGGGCATTCTTTCTATATCAGTGTGGTTATACTGGCAGGTTTCATTCCAAGGAGACATGAAGAATAAAAGTCACAAACACTCTCTCAGTTCGGGGTCAGAGGTTGGTTGAGTGTAACCAGATCCTGCCTCTTCCTCAGGAGAACTCAAACAGGCTTTCCTCTCCAGATGGGAAAACCACAGTCTCTTACTCTCTCATCGGTTCTTGACATTTATGCATTTATGCAAATATTATATATTATTATATTATGTACATTCTCAATCTGTTCACTATATTTCCCAGGCTGTACCATTGTATCATTTCAGAGTGGAGAGAAATGTCTAGTTGTTTAGACATCGATAGTTTTCTTTTTGCAGCACTTCACTGAAGTCCATTATCGTATTTGAGTACAAACAATGAGAGTCTGAGCTTGAGTGAGAGAGATGGATGCAAGCGGTGGCTCTCGATCCGGAACTCTCTGCTGCCTCGTCCCCAGGGACAGACAGTGGCTAATCAATTTCAGACCAATGGGAGCTTCATTTACATCACAAAAGCTAATTATTGCGGCCTAATCAATCAGCACATCCTAATTAGCTCAGGGCTTGAGCTGGGACTACCAGAAAGAGGGAGAGATTTCTGCCCTGCTGTACAGAAACGTTTTCAGACGTGCTGTTATTACATACCCAGACAAGCCTGAGGTGAGCGACATGGTTAAACCTACAGAGACAGCACGAGAGCAGCTGACAAAAAAGAAAAGATGTACGGATGAATGTTCTCTTGTTTTAATAACATTCCCAAAATCCCTTACATTTTTCCGCCCTTCAAGGCTTTGGTCCTGGAAAGCATGTGTGGAGGTCTGATTAAAGACATCACTCATTTTGGTGTGTGTGTGTGTGTGTGTGTGAACTTGGAAAACTGAAAAAGTCCTGAGAGATACAGTAGATGGGATTTCTATGAAATAAGTTTGGAGGCAGTAAATTTTTATTATTACCGTATTTTCTGTACTATAAGTCGCACTTTTTTTTATAGTTTGGCTGGTCCTGCGACTTATAGTAAGGTGCGACTTATTTATCAAAGTTAATTTGACATGAACCAAGAGAAATGAACCAATAGAAAACATTACCGTCTCCAGCCGCCAGAAGGCGCTCTATGCTGCTCAGTGCTCCTGTAGTCTACACTGAAAACATAGAGCGCCCTCTCGCGGCTGTAGACGGTAATGTTTTCTCTTGGTTCTTAGTTCTAAATAAATGCGAATTATAGTCCAGTGCGACTTATATATGTTTTTTTCCTCATCATGACGTATTTTTGGACTGATGCGACTTATACCTAGGTGCGACTTATAGTCCGAAAAATACGGTATTAAAAGAAATCTGTATTTTTATTCAGCATGGATGCATTACACTGATCAAAAGTGACAGAAACAGACTATTATAACATAAAATGTTATAAAAGATTTCTATTTCAGATAAACATATTTGAACTTTCTATCCTGAATAAAGCATCCCATTTTCCAGCAAAATATTAATCAGCAGAACTGTTTTTTTTTTTTTTTTTTTGCACAGTGATGGACAATAAAATGAATGTAATAATCCCATCAATTTACACTGAAGAAGGGATCCAAACCATATTTAGGGACTTGGAATATGTCTTTTTTGATTTGAGCCATTAAAGAACCATCTAGCAACCACCTTTTTGAGCTTTATATGGCATTTGATTCCGTTTTTACTTGACTGTACCTGTTCTGGTAGTTGTCTTTAACATGATTTGGGAACAGTAATGATGAAGTGAAGCAGTAAGAGGTTGAGTGATGTGTGTGAGTTGTGACTCTGCCGCACTACTTCCCTCCAGGTGTTTGTTTTTGTGACTGAGGAAATTGCTCATAAATTTCAAATGACGCTTTGCAGAGAGACCCAGATTTCCCCAGGTTCCCTTACAGTCAGATTTACGATACAGCAGAGAACTGGTGCTGATATTAATGGTTAGCGCCCGCATCCGCCCTCTCCCATTTGCACACAGAAATACACACCATCTAATACTGTACCATAGCGACTGTTTAGGAAAATGATTTTATGATTGAAATAATTACTTATTACTAGCGCTCCTATGTTCTTCTTATAGCTGCATTAAATCTGTCATGTTTATTGAATTCGCCTCCCACTATTTGTGTCTCTTAAGTTGTGTTGACAGTGATGATGTGCAATTTGTAGCCAGTCCCTAAATATTATAAATGTAATATAAAAATACACAAAGAGTATATATTGTATATTGTACTGTAGGTCCTTAGCTTTCCTGCAGTATGTGTGTTTATGGTGTGTCCCTGACTTTGCCATCCGCTCGTGCTCTTTGTTCATGGATATGCAGAAAGGACCTTAATACAGGGAAAGTCTTGTTTAGTTTTGTAGAAATATGCTTGCGCCAGCAATTTTCTGTCATTTCTTCCTGTTGCACTACTAGGACAATGACCCCGACCTGTTATTATTACCCTTTCCCTTCTATTCTGGCTCTACTTTACTTACTACTCAGTTTCTGACTACAACAGTCTAGCTGTTTAGTTTCAAAATATATGTATATTACATTTATATATATTGCATATATCACCTGTCTCTCTACTATGTCTCTTTAAACTATCACATGTAGTTCCTACAACAGTCTGGTTGTTTAGTTTCCTTAAAAGAAATTCTACTTGAGTGGTGTGTAGTTAAATGTGACCAATACTGAGCCTTTACATTTGTGTTTAATGGTAATACATCTTAGTTACGGAAAGATCCCTGAGAATTCTGTGTACATATCACCACCAAGTGGCTGTGACATGAACTGCATTTCAGTAAGCTGCTCACGACTCGGCAGTGCCCCAGAGGAGTGTGGCTTCAGACACAACATGATTGAAAACCGAGGAAAAAGGTCATCGGATAGGGTGGCGCTGAGCATGTAAACCAACAGGAGGGAATGCATTAAACAGAACAAAGAACGAGGAGGAAAGAGCAACTGCTTTGCTCTCAGATCAGGAAAATGCACTAGATTATGTTTATTTCTATACTGGCACATCCTGGGATCTAAATTCTAGTCAAACGCTGGTGTTCCCTCTCTGCTAGAATTATGCTGAATGCTGCTGTATATCAGAACAGCTCAGCTTATTTGATTTGACGTGAGCCATCAGTCAGAGTTCTGTGCTGTGTGTGTATGTGTGTGTGTGTGTGTGTGGCTCTTTCTGAAAGCATTATACTGCTTCATGCTATTGGCTACGAACATCCTTCATGCATGTTCAATTCTGATAGTGACTGTGTGTGTATGTCTATTCATGTGTGTACAGAGAAACACACATCAGTTCTCTTATACCTGCTGGCCTTTCTAAATGTTAGCATATAGAGTATTACTTTCAAATTCTTTTTTTATTGCTGCTTAGTATATTTTTATTTACTGACGCTTGGTCTTTATAATTTGTACTGAAGATAACTAGGGAAGCCCTGTTGTGTAATTTTGTCTTAAACTGAACGGTGATGTTATGGCAGAATCTTAATATGACAACCATTATAAATAAATAGTTAAATATAATATTCATTTGTGCATTATAATTATAATTATTTATAATTTATTAATTTTCCAAATATTAGCCATCAAATCACTTGAAATTCAATTAATTAAAGTGTGTACTTAAACCAATATTACTTTTTTATTTTTTATTTTTTTTATTTTATTTTTTTTACTTGAAATCAAATTGAATATACTGATTTTTCTACAGAACGTTCTGTTCATTAACCCTCAGGGTCAGTGCTGTATGTAATGTGCGAGCTTGTTGTTGAGTTGTTGCCATCTCCAGTCCTGTCTTTCACAGATGAATAAATTCATGCATCTCCAGCAGAGCTGTTAAAATAAATAAGTCTCCGTCATTCACTACACTAATGTCTGATTCATTCTGCGCCATCTACACTCAAGTGCACAAGAGGGACGCATCCAAGAATTCACTAATTTGGTGTTGAAGTGCAGGTTCAGAATGGAAGAAAGGTGTTGTGGGACGTGTTGTGCTCTTTTCACCTGCATCATGAAGTCTCACTGAAGCATATCGAAATCAAGAGCTCTACAGTTGACTTCCCCTTTACGACTGCTTGTGTTCATATGCTCTGAAATTATTTTTAAGCTGGAGGCAAGGATATTATAATTCTTACCTACCAGTAAAAGATTACCATGTGGCAGCCGTTGGTCCTTTATTGCGATACAGATATTTATGATATGAATAATGTAACTACAGTTTATGAGAAAAAAACAATTACACACTTCATGTGTTTTAATAAAAACAAGTCAATAAAAACCCATAAATAAATTAATGTGCAGAAAATGTTCCAGCTGTTAGAAGATATTTTCCTTGTGGGAATTTGCAAAACTAGTCGACTAGTTGGAGTTTGTTTTTTCCAACGGCTTTTAATTTGGGATAAAATGGAAATTGTGATCATATTTTCTTCTCTATTGTGACATTTATCTAAAGGAAATTGCTTTTTGAACAAGAAAAATATATAAAGCAGGAATGGTCAAATTTACTTAAAAAAGTACACATGGATTTAAGAAAAAATATCTTTTATAATAAACACTGCAAAATTCAGTTAAAAAACTGATTTCATGTTGACTTTAAGCTATGAATTTGCTGTCTGCTGAATTTTGATTGACACTTGGCGAACATTATTGTTCATTTGTATGATTGATAATGTTAGGATATGTTAGCATTTCTATGAAAGAAAATGCATGTCAAATATCAACTCTTAAATGTTAGCAAAGCAATCATGAGGGTTTTGTAGTTGTAGCGCACCATGTGGGCAAATTTTGCCATGTATCTTGAGAATGTCATGTGTAGAAGTTGTGTTTGAAGCTTGGTATTCCCTTTCAAATGATATAGGTCAGTAAGTCACTGTGAACCACACCCAAAGAACCATTTGATAAATTCCTTTGTTGACCTTTTGCCACAAGTTTCTCTTGATGATAAATACCAAATATCACCCATAATGGACAAACTGCCAAGGAGCTATATATACTTTGTCTTAATTCATGCATTCAGTTGAAAATAATCCTTATCTTAATAATTTCTTTCTTCTTGTCATCCAACAGGAAGTTCTACTACATTACCGTTTTAAGGGACCCTGTGTCTCGGTACCTAAGCGAGTGGAGACACGTCCAGCGCGGGGCCACATGGAAAACCTCCCTGCACATGTGCGATGGGCGAACACCCACACCGGAGGAGCTGCCCCCCTGCTACGAGGGCACCGACTGGTCGGGCTGCACTTTGCAGCAGTTCATGGACTGTCCGTACAACCTCGCAAATAACCGTCAAGTGCGCATGCTGGCCGACCTCAGCCTGGTGGGCTGCTACAACATGTCCTTCATCCCGGAGAAGAAGCGTGCGCAGGTACTACTCGAGTCGGCCAAGAAGAACCTACGAGACATGGCCTTCTTCGGCCTGACCGAGTTCCAGCGCAAAACGCAGTACTTGTTCGAACGGACCTTCCGCCTCAAGTTCATCCGGCCCTTCATGCAGTACAATAGCACACGGGCCGCGGGAGTGGACCTGGATAACGGCACAGTGCAGCGGATCGAGGAGCTCAACGATCTGGACATGCAGTTGTACGACTACGCCAGGGATCTTTTTCAGCAGCGCTACATGTACAAGCGACAACTCGAGCGAAGAGAGCAGCGCCTTAAGAACCAGCTCGCTCTTTTCCCATTTCGCCGTGCACCCAGCTCTGATTTCAGGGATGATGCACCGGAGTCCGAGGCGTCCCGACTGCCCACGGAGGACTACATGAATCACATCATCGACCGCTGGTAGCAGTGCTGGGGGGAGGGGGACGGTAAATACCGGTTGAGGAGGAGAAAAGGGCTGCGATGCCCAGGTCAAATCAAGCAGGAGAGGAACATGGCGAACAAGAAAGAGATAGAACTTTAGCGCCACAATTAAATACGGCCCTCCCCCCTTCTGTTGTGCTCCAGGATATCCTCCGGTCGTCTTGGAGAGGAAGGACTCTAAACGCGGCATGCTCTTCGCCGCTAATGCGAAGACTTTGCGTGTTAGGACAGAAATGACTGAGTAACTTAAAGCACTGAGCCTGAACTTAAAACTAAGAGGCGAAGACTTCTACAGGCGCATTCGCCCACGGAAGGAAAAAACATACGTTAAAATGATCGGAATTATACTCACTGCAGATTTTAAAAGAATGAACCGATTGAAATTGTATAAGGGTATTTGCTTAAATGTCTTTTGCCATTTCAGCCATAATAACGGTCTGTCTCTTTATTTTTTCATTTATTATGGTCTAATTATTTTTGAAAGGGATTGTTCGTCCCTCAAAGAGGTAAAACTCACAGCACTGAGACCAACAGAGCTGCCTAACACTTATTAGATGCAATTTATTAGTTTTTCATAATCGTTGATGACTTGAAAAAGGTCTGTTCTATTGTCCCTTTTTGTATTTGCACATCGGTTGCGAATTTCAATGGAGGGACGGACGACGTGTGGACCATAGCCATTATTTAAGCTTTCAGCATACTTGTACGAGAAAATTCTGTGTGCTAAGCGTACTAATATAACCTTACCGAATGTGAGAGTTGTTTCGTTTGTCTGATCATACAGATGTCTTGCGTGATGTTATAGACCGTGACCAATTCTAAGTTGTCATTAGCACTCAATCAAGGCCATTTCGCGAGAACCTGGTGGAGATCCAAAGAGGAAACCGTGTCTTATTTTACACTTAGCAAGGATGGGCTCTGTGTTTCTAGGCGAAGTCATGCAATCTAAATACGACTGACTCTGTAATGACGCCTGTGTGTCAGTCAATAACGGAAGCATTTTAGAGCTTGTGTGAAAGTGTGTGTGTGAAAGAGAGTGCTCGTGAATTGCAAGAGCAGAATGAAGAAGCAGCAAATGCAGCCTTTATAAATGTCATCACCATTCCCAATTCCCAGAGACTACTCATTATTAAGTATGCGGGTGGATGGAGGATTATTGTGTGTGTGTTTGAGATTCTAAGCATTCTGTTGAGGATGACTGTTTTAGGTACGCAATCATGTTTGGCTGTTATTTTTTTTTCTGTGCGAATGTGTGCGAGTGAGTATTTCACAATCGATATCTTGCCATGGTCCTCAGGGACTGAAGCGATTGCCAGTAAGGGGACAAGAATGATGTCACATGTTTCCCCTTATGCAAATCTTTGAGTTGTTTGTTGTTCAAGGAATAGTTTGCACTGAGAAGTGCACAGTTCTGTCATTATTTACTCACTCCTAATCCATGTGACCATAAAATGAGATGTTTTGCAGAATGCTCAATCTGCTCTTTTCCAAACATTGAAGGTGAATAGGAACCTGAGCTGTGGACAACCAAAACTATATTTAAATTCAAGTCTTAAAGTGTATTTAAAGTGTAGTTAAGTCAAATGGATGGTCACTTTTTCATTGTACAGGATATAAAAGAGCAGCATGAGCATCCTGCAAAGCGTCTTCATTTTAGGTTCCACTGAAAAAAGAAAGTCGTACTGATTTGAAAATACTGAGAATGAGTAAATGACAGAATAGTAATTTTTGGGTGGACTGTCCCTTTAAGTTGACGTCTCCACAACAACTTCAGAGTAAATTATGTGAATAAGGTATCAGGAAGAATTACCTTGACTCTGACTCTTAAAATGTTAAGTGGGATGTTTTGACTTTACTTTACTTACTGCTCTGCAATGGGAATTTGTTTTCTCAGTAGCTATAATGACAGACTACTCTTCACTTACGCATATGTAACCTAAAGTGTTATGTTTTTCAGGAACAAATCTTCTCATGACGGATCTGCATAATTCATGAATGATTTTTATGAAGGCAGCCCTTTATTAATATCTCAGTGTGATGCTGCCATTCCCTACAGCTGATATGCTCTTAATTGAAACCCTCAGGGTTGTAGTAATTGTTGGTCTCATTGCAGGATATTTCGGTGACCATGTGTTTCTCAACCTTAATTTAACAATGGCATCCAGCCAATCAGAATAGAATATTGGTGTGCTTTAAAATTGTCCACTGCGTCCAACTGTCAAATATTAGGCCAGAATCATGCTCTACAGTGACGCTAACAAACCCCAGTTTATGCTAAAGCCTGCTATGGCGCCCCTTGTGGTAATACGACACAGCTCAGTTGCGTTATCAATTGCATTATTTTCATAACAGTCTCTAAAATGAAGCTAGAGGCATTTGCCTTTACCTACTCCTCTAGAGTGTGTTTCTGGCCTTATGTGAGTCTAGCAAATTGACTTCAGCTCTTTCTGAAAGAAAGATTCATTTATTAATCACATCCAGTTCATCTGCTCTGGGTATTTTTCTCATTATTTCAGCAATGGATCATCAAATACACCATTAAAAATGCATTTTTGTATAAATATGTTAATGCTTCCTGTCTTCATTTTCATTTCTTGTCTGGGAAATTGTCTCTAAACTCACACGAGCACATTTCAGGTATTTTCTATTTTAATGTCTAAGGGCATTGATTAATACAGACATCAAGTTTGACTCTTCAGTCAGTTTGTAAAAATGAATGGAAAGGTTTTAATAGTAAGTAATAGCATTTCAGAGGAAACCTTGAGGTTGTGTGAGCAGCATTAATAAAGGTGTAAAATAAATGACTATCAAGTTTCTGAAGTAGCCTACCATTACACTTAAATATTAAATGACAAAAGAATTCCTTACCAGCAGTGTGTATGCAAAGGCACAGTATGTCAAAGTCCGTTCATCTTGGAAACACCCCAGTTACTTGTTATGTGGAACCACCGCAGGTAAAGTGCTGGGCAAAGTACAAGTTGAAACTATTTATAACTTGAGTATTCCTGAGAATGTTTATTATGCTTTACTATGTTTCCAGAATTTAATTTTTCATATAGAGTTAAATGAACAAAAAATTTACACTCCCTGGGGACACATTAAAAACCTTTTTAATTATTCAAAATGTTAAAAAAAAAATTGTAAAGAAAAGAAAAAATATGTGTATAACATAAATATACATTAGATTTTCTTTTTTCTAATTAATTGCCATTTGCAATTTTTTTTTATTCAAACTACATTTATAAATATGTTCCATTCAAAAGTTTGGGTTCAGTATGTCTTATAACCCAAACTTTTGAATGGAACATATAACATTCTGAACCCAAACTTTTGAATGGAACAGTTTGACAGTTCGATATATTAAATAAAAAATGATGAATACGTGAAAATGGACAGCAGGAATGACCCTATGCCCCACCCCACCCCCCACCCCTACACACACAGCAACCAGCGCTGCTGTGAGAGACAGCATTACACCACAAACACACACACACACACCACAGCAGACATCACCCACTGAAGCTCAGACTATGCTACAGAAGCGGCTGACTCAGACGAGAGCGCTCTCCCTGGTAATTACAAAATACCTCCTGGCACGGATATCAAGACACGCTGTCCTGTTGAATTGAACGGCAGAGAAGCCGCGTATCAGCAGCCATTATTGTCTGAAATGGATGAGGGTAATCACTCCGGCTCCTCTGAGTTCTTCAGGGGTAATGAATTGCCACGCTGTGTCTCTTGGACAAGAGCCACACCGAGAATCACTTGCACCCGGGCCATTGTTCTGCCAGGATATAATAAGAATTCCCAGTATGACAAATACAGTATATAGAGAGAAGATGAAGTGGCTTGGCGAAGAATTAGGAGAATTTCTATAGTTCTGCACAAAAAAAGTATTGAACCTATATGACGAAGGGCTACAAAATACTGTTGTTTCGAGCTCTTGATTAACCTTTGGCCTCAGCAGCATTTTGAATTCATTTAAACAAAAACAAAACAAAAAACCCTATATATATATATAAATAATTTTTAATTAATGAAAAAGGCCTATAAATACACATTTATGAACATATGAAAAAATGCTTTAGAAAATAAAAATGTTTTATATATATATATATATATATATATATATATATATATATATATATATATATATATATATATATATATATATATATATATATATATATATATATATATATATATATATTAAGCATTTTTCCATATTTTCATAAATGTATATATTTATAGGTCTTTTTTAATTAATTCAATTAATTTATTCAATTAGGCCAATAGCTATTTATATATGTGTGTGTGTATATATATATATATATATATATATATATATATATATATATATATATATTTTTTTTTTTTAAAAAGCATTTTTCTATATTTTCAGGTCTGGAGTAGTAGATTTAAAGTCATAGATGATGCAAAAATGAAATTTACTTAAATTAAATTTACTTACCTGCACCTTGGTCCAAACTTTACTTTCTTTCTTCTGTGGAAAACATTATGTCACTTATTATGAAAATCAGTGAAATCCATTATAGTTTCAGACTTTGATTATTTCATTTATATTGCAATTAACTATCCTTTTTTTTTTTAACCAAAAACTATTTAAAAACCCATATTGTTGCATTGTTATTTTGGTATCATATACCATTATAATTTTTGTTAACTTTTTGAATTAGATTTTATTTTAAGATTTTTCTTTTTAATTTTAGTTACATTTTAATAATTATTATTAAATGTAAAAAAAATTAATAATAATCCTTTATTGTGTGGTGTCATTAAGATCATTCAACTGCTCCCGATAGAGATAGAGCATATCGAACTCAAATCGTAATCACAAAATTCACCTCAAAGGGCTTTGATACAAAGCTCGTCACAGTAAACTAGGTTTCAGTGGCACTGATCTATCATTAGTCATCAATTGGCGCTGTGATTTATGCTACAAGTGCTTTTCGCTTCATAGCTTGTGGCTGATTTGAATGAACAAAGGGGATAATGTGGAACTTACGTGACCATTTCACCTTTTGTGTGTGTGGTCCATGGCTTTTAAAGGTGAGATGTATAATTTAGCACTGGGAAATGTAAGTCACTGCCATGGAAACATGATGTCACATCCTTGAAAAGCTTTCTTGGGTCTTGGAAACGTGATTGTTTTTCCTCTCGAAAACTGCTTCTTGAGTGTTTCCTCACAGCACTTCTTAAGGAATTTATGCCAATTTTCTGGATCGTTCTCTGAAATTTTACAGTGGTACAGAATATTAAATGCAGTTTCATAACAAGGTTCGGGAGGAGCACGTCAGATACTTAGCCTAATTAGCACAGGTGGAGCCACTTAAGATAATCAACCTTAGGGTATAAATACAGCTGAATTAGCCTACCTGTCTCCATTGACGGTTTATCAGCATCCCCCCTCCACCCCATCTCCTCCACTAGAGTTCATTTTACACTTTTACATATACGGGGGGTACTCTAGGTTCGGGCCATTCCCTAGCTCGGAGCCCCTTCCCAGGAAAGCAAGCCAAATATGCATTATAATACTTCAGCTAATTATATGTAAGTGTGAACTCGTGAAACTCAGTTCTGTGTCGTTCTGCCATTTCCTGTCATTGTTGGTTTTGAAGGACTTCTGCAAATCGCCTCCTAATCAGGGTAATTGATTTTTATGAGCAGAGCCCTTCGCAGCAGGCTGCTGGCTTTACAACCCCTCTCGGATATAACAGGTAGGTGCTCCAGCGGAAAGGTTAACAGCCAATGCGGCAAGAGGAGAGCTGCTTTACACTATACTTTTCTCTTTTCTATCCACAGGCTAATGCATAATGGAGCCACCTTGACCCCATAAAGCACCCAGGGCTCCCTGTCCCCTCAGAAGCACACTTCGACCTGTCACACTTGATCTACCGTTTAATTTGATGCTGGAGCCTGCAAATTTCTGCTACACCATCACAGGTTGTGTGGCTCTATACCACAAGAAAGGCCAATAGAAGCATGTATAAATATCCAACTGAAACATCAAGCGTGCCCTTGTCAGTTTGAACTTGGGTAGCAAAAGCCAAACAGATCCAGAGTGTCCAATCATGTCCGATATTGATAAACAGGGCAAGCATTTCACATTAGACCCAGCAGTGCCATTGAACTGTTTAGCAGTATCAGAACATCCCTGCAGGCGTTTTTATTCTCATGCTGGGTAGAAACAGGCAAATAATAAAATGAGACTAGCCTAGGCTTGGCAGCCATGGCTCATGATGCGGTGCAATTAGTCTTTTGTTTGATGTAGCAGAATTCTTGTAATAATAATAAAAAAGCTTCCCAACTGAAAATACATTGTTTTTTTTGCTAACAGCCTGAAAGCATAATCTGTAATGCAAGGTAATCAGGGTATCTTAAAATACTTTATAAATATGTAAAACTTTATGAATCCCAAGAAGGAAATCACATTAAAGCCAAAATGGTTATTTCTTCTCACAAGATGATTGAGAATCAAATATTCATATAACGAGTGACTTGTGTATATTAGCAGACATGTCAATTTGAAAAAGGTTGCAACTGTGTGTATTGAAAACATAAAACCTTTTCTTTTTTAAATGAAGTTTCAAAATCCATTAAATATTAAGCATTGTTTGAATTGTTCCTTCTCTTCATTGTACTGGTTTAAATGTGTCATGTTCACTAAGCCCATGGGAAATTAAAGGGGACAGTTATAGTAGAACCAATTCATTCAACCACTATTTTTAGACTCGTAGTCCCATGGGACAGTGAGTTAGGACACTGCTTGTCATTTAGGTGTAGGCTATTTAAGTTAATGAGACAGATCCTGGTTTAGTAATTTGATAGAATGAACTGTCTATTAATGACATAAATTCAATTGGGGTTATTTTCAGTTTTAAAATGAACAGTGTAACTTTACTGTCCGTTTTACCATACAATGTGTTCAGTAGAAACAGTTAATAAATACAGTACAATTCAAAATAAAAGCATAGGCTAAAAAAAAGTATATATATATATATAGCCTATATATATATATATATATATATATATATATATATATATATATATATATATATACTTTTTATATATATATTTTTTTATATTTGTATACAATTTAAACATGCTGTGCTACTGTTTGAGTATTCATATCTACCCAAAGACAATAAATACCATATGGCTTATACAGAAATGTATTTCTGTCGGTATAATACAATATTACACTAAAGTAGCCTGGCTGTTTAAAAACAAACAAAAAAAATAGACACGGGAATAAAACAGGCATCGTAGACAGTAGCGCAATAAAAATATAAAACGGAAAGATCTTGCAATCACATCTTTTGTCATTATTTTCACGCATTATCCGTACAAATCCAGTTTCCATTCTAACCCTTTAAAATCTGAGTCAAAGGCTCTTGTGCGCTCTTCTTGAGCCAAAATGGCTCTTATGACTAATTAGCTGTCTAACATATGGCCAGTAAAAACATTGCATTATATTGTTGTCTTTAATCAAATTATTGATATTTCTTAACCAATATCGTATATATGTCATTCATACTGCAGCTACAGTGGTACTTATAATATTGTATATGATTTTGCGTGTACTTAAAGCCATATTTCTGGAAAGGCACAAAGAGCAGATCCTACACATGAACCGTGGGACGGACCGCTCGCTCATACCGTCCAAACATGGCAACTCACGAAGCAGATCCAGACGCCGGTGCTGGTATGATTGCTCACTTTATTCTTAGCATTATTCTGTCGCATTGCTTTTATTGCAATGATAGTGTGTGTGAATACGCCGCTTAATGGATTTTGCAATTGGGTCGAAGCAAATGTATGTGATTAGTCATCCTTGCACAGTTATAAGGACTACCATTGCGCTACATAGATAAGTGAGCTCATTTAAACGTTGAATTCTGATTTTTAGATTATTTTCTGGTTATGTTCCAAGAATATGTGAATTCCGTCGCATTACATTCACATAACCCTCACATAATCGAATTGCAATCCTTTGAATTATGATTATATTTATACTATTTTGTTTTCCTTAATGCGTTTACATTTGACCAGTGTGTCAGTTAGATGGCATAATTATTTCATTAATCCGCGTAAAATATGCTTTGAAAGAAGTTGTTAATGCAGGAAGTTAACGAGAGCCCGGAACTCCTGCTCGACAAGAACGTTGATTGGATGAGGCTAATCACTATGTCCACGTTGAGTGCTCTGATTGGCTGAGAGTCAGGTCGCGCTGTCAAATGAAGTGAAATACAAACAATGCACAAACATATGGAGGCTTTGTCTGTTTACCTATGTGGTATATATTTACGCGTTTTGTGATTAGTCTTTGCAAGAATTTTATGTCAGTTTTTTTTTTCTAATTTGATGTGTTCAACGTAGTTACAAGTGGACAGTTTGAACGTTTGTTTCACTTTCTTTTTGAATCGTTTAATCTATGCATAGCTATGGTTCAACCGCTTACGCATTTGGAACATTAGTGG
Organism: Carassius auratus; assembly: GCF_003368295.1. Lineage (NCBI taxonomy): Eukaryota > Metazoa > Chordata > Actinopteri > Cypriniformes > Cyprinidae > Carassius > Carassius auratus. Next base: position 20,417,808 of record NC_039244.1, on the reverse strand, counting down.
TGTAGCATGACCATTTAGTCCCCTCCTCAAACAGGCGAATCGCTTTCATTTTCTCAGGCTTTTGTGGGAAAATGTGGATGTTGTGTGCTGCACTGCTGGCTCTGTGCTCTGTCCACTCTGTCCACTCTGTCAGTGGGGACTCGAAAGCTGTCACAACAACACTGACCACTAAATGGCCCTCAACACCTCTTCTGCTAGAGGCCAGGTTAGCTTGAACACACAATGGTGACAACATAGTTAATTGTTTTATGCTACAGTTTACTAATAATAAAAGATGCCTTTATATTCTACAGTGAGTACCTTGCTGAAGAGAGTCAAGACAAGTTCTGGGACTTTGTGGAAGCCACTAAAAATATTGAAAAGGATCATGATGGTAATATTTGCTATGAATCCTGTCTCTTACTTTCATTTGTAAGACATGCTGAGGCTTGTCAACCTGTTTGTCTATTTTTTCATGAGGCTGTGACTCTTTGAAATCTTGTATTCAAATGATGCATTGTGCAACAGGGCTGATGTGCTAAATGTCATGTATTAAAAATGTTTATAATTATATACTGCAGTATGCTATGCAAACAAATTAATGCCAAGTTACTTGCGGTCAATAAAAATATTTCCGAAAGTACCATCATGGTGTCGATGCTCTTGACATGCTCTTGGCCAATCCGATTACCAAATTGCTGTCCATATTTCAGACACTGATCGGGCTTACTATGATCTGATCCTGAAGAGAGCCAGTGCACTGCTGAGCCCAGTGCAGCTAAACCTGCTGAAGTTCGCCCTATCTTTGAGGGCCTACTCAGCCACCGTCCATTCCTTCCAGCAGGTGAGTAAGGACTCTAAACAGCTGTTTAATGTAAACTCATATTGATTCTGAAGAAAACATATTTGACACCGTTTGTTGGACTGTTTGTTTATGTAGATTGCATCTAATGAGCCTCCTCCACCTGGCTGTAAAGCGTTCTTCAATGTACATGGACAGACATCTTGTGATACAGAAAGACTTAAAGTCATGCTGGATAACGCCTTAGAACGGTGAGTAACAGCAAGACCTGCTGTGACCCCCCCCCCCCCCCATCTAACATTACCCACTATTTTTGTAATATATTTACATATCCTCAATGGTCCCATATCCCCTTATAACTATATTTAGAATTTTTCATGTCTAACAGTTGGACGAACATCTACATAAAAAGCCTTTTTCAAATTGTATTATATTTATTGTGCTTGAAGTTTTCATGGTTTAATTAGAGACTACGTAAAAGATTTTTACTTTTATAAATTAATTTGTCTCATGTCTGGGCTATTTAAATATTGAGGGTAAAAAGTACACTAAAACACCTAAAACCTACACTTTCATATATATATAAATACTTTTAAATGAATGTATTGACATTGTTCAGCGTCAACTAACCTAAACACAACCAAAACTTTTTTAATATTATATATATATATATATATATATATATATATATATATATATATATATATATATATATATAAACATATATGTATTTATGTGTGTGTAACATTTTTTTTTTTTTTTTTTTTCTTAGGCCCAAGCCACACCTGTTCAAAGGTGATCACAAATTCCCCTCAGCCAATCCTGATGCACCCATTGTGATTCTTTATGCTGAGCTGGGCACCACAGAATTCTCCAGATTCCATCAGCTGATGCTGGCCAAAGCCAACAAGGGCCTGATCACTTACGTTTTACGTCACTTTATATCTGTGAGAATTAAAACTCTTAGTATTTTAATGATAAGGGGGTTTAAATAAATACATTAAATACATTTAAAGGGGTTTAATTCATTTAAGATGAGTAAGCCTTCCATATTTTCTGTCACCCATGCAGAACCCCAGCAAGGGTAAAGTGCTCCTGTCTGGATATGGAGTGGAACTGGCCATCAAAAACCAAGAGTACAAAGCCAAGGATGACACACAAGTTCAAGGTACGATAGCAGCCAAAAGTCTTCGTATTGTGGATTTGAAAGAAAGTTTTAAATACAGAATATTGTCTTATTAGCAAACTCATTTATCTTTTCTCCACTTTTCACAGCTGGAGCTGATGTGAATGCCACTGTAATAGGTGAAAACGATCCTGTGGATGAAGTCCAGGGCTTTCTGTTTGGCAAACTCAAGTAATTTAAAACTCTATACACATTAAAGATTGTTCCCTATTGAGTAAAATGCATCCCTATGTTTGAAATGACAAAACAGTGTGTCTTAATAGCACATGTTGTATTTATCAGGACCAATTATCCAGAACTTAAGGAACAGCTGAAGGAACTCCGGAAGCATTTGATTGAGAGCACCAATGAGATGGCCCCACTTAAAGTCTGGCAGATGCAAGGCGAGTGTTTGTGAATGTTATTTTGATGCAGAATGATATAAGATATGCGTGCTACAGTGTTTTTACCATGGTTAAGGTAGCGGAGCCTCTTGTACCATTGTTTAAACACATATTTTGGCACACTTATTTTAATGTCACTACTTCAAGGCCTTTCAAACTCAATTATTATTTAACCTGTGACTAAAGGAGCAGTTGGGTAACACAATAATCATTCAGACGGTATGCAAATGGAACATTTTCACATTGTTAATTAGCTGTGGTTCTGCTGGCCTTGTGTAGTTGTCACACACAGCTCCCTCTAGCCCAGAGCTCATTACTGCTCTATCAAGGTAAACTCATCAGAGACTAGCCACATTTAGCAAAACCTTTGAGCCAACACACACAGAGTTAAATGCACTATTCCCAGCATTACTGGAAAGTGCTTTGGCACATCAAATTCATTATATGTAGAATCTGAGACATTGGCTTGTCAAATACAGGTCATGGCTTTTTCAAATAAGATTAGACAGAAATACAAGTTTGAATAACATGTTCTTTATCCTTCTCCTAAAGATCTCAGCTTTCAGACTGCCGCCCGTATCCTGGCAGCTCCCTCTGTGGACGCTCTCAATGTCATGAGGGATTTGAGCCAGAACTTCCCCACAAAAGCCAGGTAAATAACCACCTGTTCATTATAAACACTGAGTCCTAACCAGACATGGAAAAGCAAGCAAAATTGTTAGTTTTCTTATTTTGAAATATCATTGGTCTGAAATCCTACTCCACCTAGCTGTATCTTGAACATTGAGTATGTTCTGATTGGCTGAGATTTCAATGCTTTGCACAGTATTTCACTTTTAACTAAGGCTGTAAATTGATTTGATTGATCAGCAACTGATGCTGGAAACACTGTTTCCTAACCAGGTGTGGCATAACTTGTTTATCATAGATGCAAACTCCTCACCTTTTGGTGAAAATTCACCTTTTTGAGATCAAAATAGGTCACAATTTGTGTAGATTCGATGATAATAATTATTATTATTTTATTATTTTATGATTGCGTGTGTGGCTGTTTTTTCACAGTACCAAACCAATTCTGTACCCGCTCGAAATCAACGGCATTCAAACTCTCTCGTGTGTTTTTGTGTGCGCGCTCTAGTTTCAAATTTCAAAACAATAAGTTACTATTTACAACGTGTTTTTGCAGCATTGAGTATTGTAGCCAATCACAGGGATCTCTTTTGAAAGCAGTTGCCAATCAGAGGTGTTTATTTTAGGTTAGTCAGAATCCGCTCTGAGTTCTACACAGTCACATATGTTCCTGTTATTATGAGATAAAAAGAAAGCATTCATGGTGTAAATAAGATATTCATTGTGTAGTTAGTTATTGATTATATCAGTATACGCGTTAGTAAGCTTGGTCAATTGCACTATAAGGGAAGCGCACTTTGCTCGGATTCTCTACATGCTTTATTCATAGTTTGAAGAAAAGTTTTGTCCGTCTAAGAGGGCCAAACATCCACGTATACTGATTCAGGTGTAAAAAAAAAAAAAAAAAAAATGTTGTGAGTGATTCCGCTAAATTGTCCCATGAATCATTGCTATGATTGACAGTGATAACTGTAGCAATGGATGAAATGAAGCCGATGTCAAAAAAGAGCTGTGCATTAAGGGATGCAGAGCAACAAGTTAGCAGCTTTTACAGTTTTTGATGTGTCCTTTTAAGGCAATGTTTAAAACAAATTCAAAAATAATGCATTATTTAATTATTCTAAAATTAGTAATTAACTTAATTTGTAGTTCTCTAGTTAAGCATTTAAATAGTTAACCCTACTAGTCTGTTGGGATGTATTTATTTATTTTTAAATGATGTGAGACTTTGTGATTTCCTGCATTTGCTATATACTGTTCTGTAAAAAAAAACCCTGGCAACAGACTGCCCAAATCATCAAAAAGTTTATTCCGAGTTGGATGTTTTTACTGTCTTCTAAGGTTTAATTAACACTTTAAGGGGGAAAAAATGAGCCGTCAGCAGTTATGCTGAAAATGATATGCTTTATTTGGCTCAGACAGCACAGCCACAGCTAATGTGTTTAAAATGTGCCGCCCACACTAAAATGGAATTTTGTTAAAGTGATTCTTGACATCATGGAGTATAATACACAGTCCTGTATCACCCAAAGCAATTAACTGCAGCTCTGACTCATCGACTCTTGAGAGAGAGAGAGAGAGAGAGAGAGGAATTTTTTTTTTTAAATTATTATTATTTTTTTATATCTGAATGTAGACTTGCATGACATCAGTGAACGCAATCTCTTCTCTATCTAGTTAAACAGCTTTGATTAAACCAGTCAGCACAGACATTTTTGTGCTGATTATAGTAACCTATGCATTATAATGAATCACCATGATGAACTAATGAATCATTTTCAGTATAACCACTCACATTTCTCTTTCCCCTCTCAGGTCCATAACAAGAACAGTGGTTAATTCAGAGATCCGGAAAGAGATTGAGGAAAATCAAAAGGTAAGGGCTACCATTGTCCTTTTTTTCCAGAGTCCTTTTCTCAAAGCTGTAGCGTCAGCAGGTATTCTTATTCCCTATGTTTTTTGCTGCACTGCTGCGATAATAGACTCAAGTAAGGGCCCATAAAGTCTTTGTTTTTTGCCTCATAATTCTCATAATTCAAGTCTTAAAATGATTCTCTAAAATGAAAAAAAATGAACGTTAGTTATAAAGTGTGTTGTTTTTTTAATGAAATGGAGAATCGTTCCTCTACACCCCTCTGCTTGTTTTCTTCACGTTCCTCTGTATTGGAACGTGTGTAAACACTTTTGTTTTGTCGCTGAAAAGGTAATGAATGAAGGAATTGCAGTTTATACGTGGCTTCATTCATTGTTTCGGTCATTTCCTTTCTGTGATTAAAACTGCTTCTTGCCTCTTGTAATGAGGACGTGTATCGGAACTGCTCCTCATTCCTCACTGTAATTGCATGCTGGGAAACTTGATGAATGGAGCCTCTTATAGGTTCTCTAACGAGCTCTAATGCATGTGCCTTTAGCTAATAACAAACATGAATGCCACGGATAAAAGCATGGATATATAGAGTGTAAATGGCCTAAGGCTCAAAAGAGTCTGTTTGAATTATAGATCATATTGAGCATCTCTTTCAACTTTTGTTTTAAATTGAATTAAATTTATGCATTTAGCAGACGCTTTTATCCTAAGCATTCAGGCTATCAATTTTTACCTATCACGTGTTCCCGGGGAATTGAACCCCCAACCTTGCAATGCTCTACCAATTGAGCTACAGGAACACTGTTTGAAACATATGTTTCATCCGGGGATTAGCAACCCACAGGGCTTGGGAGGTTATATTAAAGCTAAATGTGAATATGTCATACCTAATGTCTTATTTTTTCTCTAGTATTTTAAAGGGACGTTAGGTCTCCAGCCAGGGGAATCGGCTCTGTTTATAAATGGATTCCATATTGACCTGGATGTGCAGGATATTTTCAGGTATTACATATTGTATATTAAAAAATTATAATTATTAATAATAATTAATAATTTATTTATAAAAATGTAGCTAAAATAATAATATAGTATTTCATATTTATCTGTATTATACACTACTGTTCACATGTTTAGCACATCAATTTTCTTTCTTTGTATTTTTTTGAAAGAAGTCTCAAGTCCCAAGGGTGCTTTTAATTGCTCAGAAATACAGGAAAACAGTAATATTGTGAAATATTAATTCTATTTGAAATACATTTTTTATATGTGAGTGTCTTTTGTTTTTGTTTTTTTTAAAGCTGACTTTTTTTCAGGATTCTTTGTTCAGCAAGGTTCAAAAGAACACTTTATTTGAAACGGTGAACTGAATTTAAAAGTGCCTTTACTGTTACTTTTGATCAATTTTATTGCCTCCTTTGCTGATTAAAAGCTTTAATTGAAGAAAAAAAAAAAAAACACTTCCGGACCATAAACCTTTGAATATGGTGTTATTTATATGTCTTGCAGTAATATAAGTAATGTGTATCTTAATAAAGTGTGATGTATTTGTTAATGTAATGCTGCAACCCTATATATTGGGTGTTTTTTTTCCAGTGTTTTTGACATGTTGAGGAATGAGGCAAGGGTCATGGAAGGTCTGCGTAGTCTGCACATAGACACACCCTACATCCACGACATCCTCAAACTCCACGTCCAACCCTCAGACTCTGACTACGGAGTGGACATCCGCAGCCCTGCCGTTAATGTGAGCCACATGCTGGTGGTGTTGTTTTTTGTTAAAGCTGTATTCTGGCATTGACAATAGAGAATAAACCCTTTTTTTCTCTTTCTCCAGTGGATTAACAACCTGGAGACAGACGGCAGATATGCCTCCTGGCCCTCTAATGTGCAGGAGCTGCTGCGGCCCACCTTTCCTGGAGTCATTCGACAGATCCGGAAAAACTTTCATAATCTGGTAAGTATCCCAGGTGCTCTATAAATAAGACGGTTTCCGTCAGACATTAACAATTTCACAGTGTAAACCCCCACACTGACACTCACTGACAAGCTACACAATATCGCGTTCATTATTGAAGGCGATTCATCTGCGATAATGAACGCGAAATTGCGTAGCTATACAGATAAATATGAAATACTATATTATTATTTTAGCTACATTTTTATAAATAAATTATTACTTTTTAGACTTGTAGCATGTCAGTGATCTACGGCTCTGTCTATTAAATGCCGCTCCATTTAAAAGCAAGTGATGGCGATTTACCGCTAATCAGGGAACCGGCTTTACTGACGAGATGCGTGTGACAGTCGCATGCGATATATCGCCCATCCCTACACCGAGCTAAATTCTGCAAATCATTTCAGTATGTGTTTCGTTCTGACAGGTGATGATTCTGGATCCGACTCTTGAGAACACGGCGGAGCTGATCAGCGTGGCTGAGATGTTTTACAGCAACAACATCCCACTCAGGTCAGTCTGAAAATAGACCCAACATTAAGATTTGAAAGCTTGTTCAAATCTGGCCATCATCTTGTACCATTCACACCCCCTTCATTTAACCTTTTTCAGTGTCTCTCAATATATAATAAAGGCATTCAAACCCATAAACATTGTCTCTATATATATATTCTGTAATTATAGACTTGGAAGTGGTTTGTCAACTCTGTAAGCTGTTTTATTGGAGTTATTGTGTCTCTCTCTGGTGATTTCTATGTTTCTGTCTGTCTGCAGGATTGGACTGGTGTTTGTGGTGAATGATTCTGATGAGGTGGATGGGATGCAAGATGCAGGTGTGGCTCTACTTCGAGCTTTCAACTACATTGCTGATGACGTTGACAGCCAGATGGCCTTCGATGCCATCATATCTGTAAGTCAACAACATAATCAGTGCTTTATACAACATCAACTTACTGGTGGACAGATATGAGTTTATATACTATTATATAGGCTATATTTTTATGTGATTACAAATTTACAGTTGTTACTTCTGTAATACTTTAGTTTATTATTTACTGCCACACTGGCATATAGGTTTGCCTAATAGACTTTAAAATAAAATACATTTAGTTTTTAATGAAGAGGGGAGTTGAATGTTTGTCCAGGGATGTGTTGTGATCATCTTGTGTCTTTCAGATGTTGAACAGAGTTCCCAGTGGAGGCAAACTGAAGGTGGAGCATGTGGTGGGTGTGTTGGAGAAGAGATATCCCTATGTAGAGATCAGCAGCATCCTAGGACCCGACTCTGCCTACGACAACAACAGAAAAGTGAGCGATTTGTTTTTCTAATGTGTGTGTGCTTTGAATATTTCAGCAGTACCCCATTTCAGATGTCATATTTGTGCCAAAAGAGACAGAATGTAGTGGATAAGGATTGGGTCAACTCTAGAGATGAAGGATGTTACTGTAATCCAGAGGTGGTTCCTGTGCTGATAGATCGTTGGGTCTCCCAGTAACCGTACCACTTATTGAGGTCATACATGTTTTGTGTCTCCGCAGGAGGGAAAGGCATATTATGAGCAGACTGGTGTTGGCCCACTGCCTGTGGTGTTGTATAATGGAATGCCTTTGCAACGTGAGCAGTTAGACCCAGATGAACTTGAGACAGTCGTCATGCACAAGATCCTGGAAACCACAAGTTTTTTTCAGCGCACCGTCTACCTGGTGAGAATTGCATGTCTGTCACTGAAACAGAGGTTGCACATCATATCATTGCACCCCCTAACCAAAAATAAAAGCTAAAAACCATCATCAGTTGGCTATATTTCTCTGTTTCCATAACAGTTATAATGGAAGCAATCTAGTTTTATAAAGATTCAGAACTCGTTTACAGAGTAGTTAAGGTGCCATGCAATCTGTAGTCTTGCATGATTCACTTTTTATTTTAATTATATATTATTTAAGTATTTACTGCCAGTTAAGATTCTGCAAAAAATAAAATGCATAAATACATAAAAGGAAAGTATCATACATTACATGAATCCATTTACATTTAGTCATTTAGAAGATGCTTTTATCCAAAGTGACTTACAAAGTAGAAGCTGTCAGACCAATGAGAGAGCAACAATATACAAGTGCATATATATATATATATATATATATTAAATAGAATAGGTAAGTGCTACTATTAATTGTTCAGGTTATGGCGAAAAGATGTGTCTTTAGATGAATCCATATTCATATTGCAAGGATAATGCAGGTGTGTATATATAAAAAATAAATAAACTCTCACACACACACATTTTTGCATTTATCTGAACTATAGTTTAGGGTTATTTATTGTCAGAGTCTTCTTTTAAAATGCTTCCCATGATCCTTTCAGGGTGAACTGAACAGTGACCATGATGTGGTGGATTTTATCATGAATCAGCCCAATGTGGTCCCACGAATCAATTCCAGAATCCTGAGCACCAGCAGGAATTATCTGGACCTTTCTGCCACCAGTGAGTTCTTGTCTGATGGGTTCATAGCACAATTGTGTTGCTTCAGTGTTTTGCTGCTCTCCGGTTCTTTTCTTTTGAATCATAAGTAGCTTTTCTTCCTGTAAACCAGCTAGTTTGAGATCTACAACATGTAGGCTCTCGGGAATGGACATCTTCCTCATTGTGCATTCTGTGCTCAATGTCTTGTTTGTTCTTGATAGCCTATTTATTTACAAAAACGTACAAATGAGACTGCGCCAATGATATTCATAAACTGCTTTGTTTTTGCAAGGAATTTGAAACTGAATTTTAATAGCTTTTGAATAGCATATTTGCAGTTTTTCAGGAAGCTGAGAAAGTCTAATTTCAGTCTGAATTCAACTAGCACTTGATGATCAGAAACCGCTGCATTTCAAATGACTTTATTTGGATTCAATTATGAATGTGAATGTACCTCTAACAGAGAAGAAAGCACAAGCTTATTTTCAGTTTCTTCGCCAAGTGTTTGGCATCAACTAACCTCCAAAAAAAACCCAAGTATTTTCTTTTCCAGACAATCATTTTATTGACGAATATGCACGTTTCCTCTTTCTGGACACCAAAGACAAGAACGCAGCGGTGGCCAACAGCATGAATTACATGACAAAGAAAGGTGAGGTGATTGCTGCTATTGATCTCCTTGAGAAACTCAATTCTTCCAACCTTCTTCTGATCTCTGGCCTACATAAACACGTACCATGGAGAGTAACTCTATGGGACCTTTATTAAATATGTAATTTTGGTTGTTCTGTCCATTTTACATTATTTACCAGGTGCACATTGCAGTTTTTGGCAAAACAGACCAAATTTCAGAAGTAGTCAGTCCAAATTAGCGTGAGCCCATTGTTTTTTTTAACGGCAAAAGACGGTTTGCGTTACTCCAAGCTCTTAGTAAATCCGGCAAGGTCCTTCAGTTCGCTTTGGAGAATGAACAGTAAAATGCAAATGAAGACGACTGACATGGATTGGTGACTTATATCAGTTTTGTCACTCATTCTGACATGAAAGACATTTAATGTCATACAGTCTGTTTTGTCTTTTTAAGCAAATCTCATGATATAATCTGACAGGCAACACTCATGGAGAACAGAACAAATTACAGTGTACACCTGGTTTAGACCTCAAAAACTGTGTACCATTAAATATATCTGTCTGCCTTCATTTGTGTTTTTCTTGAATGCTGTTTTCAGGGATGTCAACCAGGGATGCTTCTGGTAATTGCATTGAGCTGTTATACTCACTTAACTGACAGCCCACTTCCCATAGATCTCATCTAAACATACAGTGGCCGAGTGCAAATATAGTCAGAAAATTCCTACATTGCCATCATTAACACAAGCCGATCTGTTGCTTGAAGGAATATTCTGGGTAATTTAAAACGTAATGTCTGTGTACCACATGTGTGGCATGCTGTCGATTACCACAGTAAATCATTTTGACTCTGTCTCTCAGTTTGTGTGCACAAATGGGAATGCATTTACAGGAATACACTTCTAATGGAAGCCTAGCAGGTCAATGTGCAGTGTTAAGAGCCCAACATTTTTTGTGCGTTTTTTCGTATTCACCATACTTTCCTATCAAAATACATGCTATGGATGCGAAAAAAAACACAGAAAATCTAACCTGATCCGAAATTGTTTATGACGGAAAGTTTCGGAGGCAGTGTGTCAATCATGTTTACACAACGTTAGGGTGTATTTATTTTTCAACGTGTAAAAATTTTGGACGAAAATTTCGTAGTGTGCAATGGACTTTTCATGTCTATTTTACTATCACACTGTTTAGAAAGTACAAACATGAAAAAGGTTAAGATGCTCTGGATCTCTGTTAGTATTGGTATGTATGTATCAGTAGCTCCTGACCGTAAATTTAGGTGGGGTAGATTCTGGGTCGTAGCATATGAAAAAACATTTTGTAAACTTTATATTCTAATCTCTGAACACATGCGTACAAAATGTTGGCAGAGATGTCCTTGCGTTATCCTGTGGGTTGCACGCTAATGTTGATTGACAGGCTTGGAGAACAGCATAAAATGCTGTATTATAAATACTATAGCATTTATCACTTCCAAATGTTTTAGAATGTTACAAGTTGTGGAGCAATTCGGGTGAGGAAAGACGATCATATGTCTATTTTTAGAATAATAATAAAACAAACCTAATATAACCGTATAAAGGCTATTCATGAGAGCACATTTAAACTAAAGGATTTATACTATGTTAATTTGATCCACTACTCCAAGTAGAAAAAACAGACATGCCAACTAATCGAAAATCTGAAAAATATTTGTTGAAGAATGCTGTACACATTTAAAACGTATTATTGTTTCAGTTTATATAGAGGTCTATGTTGTGGATTAATATTTTGGTGGGGCTCTGCCCAACCTGCCCATATAGATGTATACAAGGATCGCACGATGGAAGTGTGACACAATATATAGACGTGAAATTACATCAATAATTCAATATCTGAAATTTCGAACCTCAAAAGGGCATATTTACAGCTACGTCTGATGTTAGCGCTTCAACAAAAATATAAGCCTCATATTCTTAAATGCTCTGGATTGCTAGACTTCCATTATAAACCAAGTGCATTCCTTTGAATAAGGTTTTGTTGTTTAAAATATACCGAGCAACAACTCTAAATTATTTTCTGTGGTCATTGACAGTATGCCACTGATGATATTGATAGTTAAAGTTGTCCCAGAATATTCCTTTTCAAGTGTTTCTGCAAGTTTTAAGTTTAGTTTCTTATGGTTGTTGTTGTTGTTGTTGTTTTCTTTCCACTAAGTGAAGAAGTTTTCTGAAGCTTGCTATTGATTTAAGCAAAGCTGTGCATTTGTCATCTGTCAGAACTGTCAGTGTTTGATGGATGAAAGAGAATCTCTTTCTATCCCGTGGCCCCCTGTAATATCTTTCTTTTACAGACGTTTACAGGTTTATATCTAGGTTGAAATTGCCTGTCTGTCTTTGTGTAGCACTTTGTGTGCTACTTGAGATACATCTCGCCTTTTTAACTGTTAAAACCCAAGACAAGCCAGAATGCTGTCAGTTCCTCCCATCATTTTCCCTCACCTTTTTAGTTTGCATGAGGAAACCGCATGTCTCTTCCGTGTGTAACTTCCTTTAGCCCATGTCTCTGTCCTTCTCTGACTTGCAGATGATGGCATCATCCGTCCAGTGACTTTCTGGGTAGTCGGTGACTTTGACCGGCCCTCGGGACGACAGCTGCTGTACGATGCTATACGTCACATGGTAGGACAATGTCACTGAGCCAGTTCTGTATATAGTTTATATTGTTACTACCCTTATTTCTGAATCTAATCGAAATATGTATTCACACAATGTGACATTAAATTGCACTTCAGTATTTGTATATCTGTATTTGTACAAATTACTGTAATAAAAAAATAAAAAAAAATAAAAAATATATATATATACATAGCACACATAGCTTTGATCCTATGTTATGTTATGTTGTGTTATGTGCACATTCTTTGGATTATTAGTTTTTCTTTGTCTTGGCATTTGGCAAATATTATTTTTGGACATGAATTCATAGACCCAGGCACTGGTATTCTTTGCTGGATTTTTCCAGTGTTATTTCAGTATTATTTGTATACTGGTATAGTATTTATTATTTCACATGAATTCTAGTGTTAGTAATTTTGTTATGTGCTTTTGACACTTTTATTAGGTTATTTGCAATGTTTATTTTACTTTTTTTTTTTTTTTTTTAATAATCCGTTTTGGTAATAGTCCTTAAACATGTTTTATATAGTTGCAAATGCAACATTTATAATTTACTAATATTTATATTTTGTTTTATTTTGGCTTTATTTAAATTAAATATACCTGTATCCATTTAATTTTATATAAAAAATGGATATTTCTAACATTAAATCTAGCATTCTGTTTATAAGGTTGTCTATAACAACTGTTAAATTTATATAACCGCTTTAATGTGTATGATAGAGTGGAAAAACACGTCTAAACTAATCATAATTTTGTCTTTTTTTTTACTTTAGAAAACCAGTAATAATGTACGATTAGGAGTGATCAATAATCCCAGTGAGAACCCGTCTAATGAGAAGAGCCTGATCGCTCGAGCCATATGGGCAGCCATGCAGACCCAAACCGCCAACAACGCCAAAAACTTCATCACCAAGATGGCTAAAGAAGAGACAGCACAGGCTCTTTACGGAGGGAGAGACATTGCAGAGTTTGCTGTCGGGGTAAAATAAGCTCTCATGTAATTCATTTACAGTTATGATGGATTATTTGCTCAGGGTTATTGCTGCTGCGGATGTCACTTTTAAACTGCTGAATTCAATATAGAAGCAATTTAACCAGATCCTTCTACATTTTTCTGCACTAAAGGGCATGGATGTTCCTCTGTTTAAAAGTGCATACGAGTCCCCTAATATGAACTTCCTGTTGGCTCACTCTGCCTACTGTCGGGATGTCCTCAAACTGCAGAAGGGCCAGAGAGCTGTGATCAGTAATGGAAGAGTAAGTAAGACATTTGTATAGCAAGACTTCTGATGCCGTGAAAGCTCTTCTCATTCTATTCTTTTTCTCCGCAGATCATTGGTCCATTGGAAGAAGGGGAGGTCTTTAACCAGGATGATTTCCTTCTCCTGGAAAGCATTATCCTGAAGACATCAGGGGAGCGTATTAAGGGCAAAATTCAACAGTTAGGCATGGTAGAGGACAGGTATGCTAGACCAATCCTTTGTAACAGGTTACAGACACTTTTGTTGGTTGATGCAGATGTTCAAATATATATAACATAAGCTGTTTGCTTGCATAACCAATAGTAGAGCTCTAAACCACTGAGTACAGAAGGTCCTTCTGTCAGAGCTGTGGAAGAATTGCAATGCATTACACATTACCATCATATGTACTTTCAGTAGTAATTACTTCCTCTTAATTAAGTAGAGATGTAATAAACATGCCGTTTTATGTGTACTTGGTGGAAGAGCAGACTGAGACAGTGACACTATGTTCATTATCCTCTCAGTAAACTTTTAGAGGGCTGATTCTTGAAGTGTAGTCTGTAATAGAGGAGGCAGTCGTTGTCTTTATCAGAGCTTGAATCTGGAACATGGCCTCTGTGAGAGAGTTTGAGCAAACGTTGCCTTTTACTAAGCTTTGGTTAGAACATCTGTATTTGATTAGCTATGGTGCTTATGTGGGCGACACAGGTTCAAATCTGTTTCTATTAAATATGTAAATATCTCAATAAGTGACAAAATACAAAAAATATATAACTTAATTATAAATTAATAATAATAAAAATGTATGTATAAATATTAAAATAAATATATTAAATAATTAATATATTGTAAATAAGAATAAAATAAATAAATAAAAGATAAAATAAATAAACCAACAACAAATACTTTAATTATTTGTTTCACCCCACTGTGAAAGTTATACTGTTATTAATTGAATGAATGAATCTAATCTAAATGTACACAATGTGGCAATTAATCTCAATAAATTATAAATTAATATTTAGATAAATTAAAGTAATAAGCTATAATTTATTTAAATGTAATTTTAAAATAGAATATTTCTGAACATAAAAACAACCCAAATATTTTATTTAATTTTATTTTATTATTTATTTTATTAGATTTTTTTTTTTTATTGTCCTTTGGTGTATGTTCAATGTGTACACGCATATGTAGATTAACCATGTTTTGCAGGATATCTGCAACTTTTAAATGTGTGTGACAGAGTGAAAAATCTAGTTTAGAACTAACCATAATTTTACCATTAATGTCATTCAAGTGCCATAATATTAATTGAATCAGAGAAATTATTTGTACCACTACTCAGTTGGGTGAAAAGGTTGTGTTCAATTGTCTGTGCCAATAAAACGATTGCTAATTCTCTAATCCTCTTGCTATGAACACGTCTATAGAGATGAACACAAATGAATGAAGTTTCTTAGCAAGATTCTTTTCAAACTGAATATTGTTGAGATTTCCGAATACTATGTGAAACTGAACTTTCGCATTCATGTCTTTGTGTCGAGTAGATTTTGGACTTTGGCCTCAGTTTGTCTGTTTTGTATGCATTGTGATTTAGAGCTAGTGATCTGGTGATGAAAGTGGACGCACTGCTGTCCTCCCAACCCAAAGGTGAGGCAAGGATCGAGCACACTTTTGCAGAAGACAGATACAGGTATGTCATACTACATCTTTTCATACCTGGACATATCTAAATCCTCAGAATTCAGTTGTCAACTCCCTCTCCATTTCTCTTCACAGCGCTGTAAAAGTCAGACCAAAGGAAGAGGAAGTGTACTTCGATGTGGTAGCCGTTGTGGATCCAGTTACCAGAGATGCTCAGAAACTGGCACCCCTCCTCCTGGTGAGAACTTCAGCCCACCTTCACATGAGCAGGACATGTGTAAACCAGATGGGTACAGAGTCTATCAGCAAGTGCTGGACTGGATCATGCTAACCAGCCAAACCTTGACCCCTTGATGATGTTAGAGCCATTATTATTTATTTAGAATGTTTAACAAAGGATGTTGATCCAGAATCATGTCCTGCATTAGTCATCACAGGACATTTGGTCCCTCTCGGTGACATTTCACCGGTACACTCAGTCAGCAGTCGGTCTGCATTTGTTGCCTTTGTTTCTGAGACCAGCTGTCGTCGAGAGCAGGTTCATTAACTTGTTTGTACCTTGACTCATGTCACTTCCTGTTTCTCTATGTGCCCACTCAGGTGTTGAAGCAGCTGGTCAACGTCAACCTGCGAGTGTTCATGAACTGCCAGTCCAAGCTCTCTGACCTCCCACTGAAAAGGTTAGAGGAGAGACACTGTCAGCACATGCTCTATTACAGAGTCACCTCCACATTTCACTGCTTACTTGAAGTTTTTACCGGCTACAATAGCATGGGCCATGACAAGATATAATTTACTCTGAAGTGCTACATTATTGTTAGATTATATTTTGAAATGTCTTGTGTGTGTGTATATAATTAATTATTATTTTTTTTTTTCTCAGTTTTTATCGGTATGTTTTGGAGCCAGAGATTTCATTTATGGCGGATAGCAGCTTTGCTTCTGGTCCGATGGCTAAGTTCTTGGATATGCCACAGTCGCCGTTGTTTACTCTCAACCTAAACACCCCCGAGAGCTGGATGATTGAGTCTGTCCACACGCGCTATGATCTGGATAACATCTACCTTGAAGAGGTAGGATTTCTCATCACTCTCACTGACTCATGAAGTCTAGGTCAAATAAGGTAAAGAGTTGGTTGTTTTTCTTAGGTTATCATAATTATCCATTTACCGTATTTTCCGACTATAAGTCACACGACTGAGTATAAGTCGCATCAGTCCAAAAATACATCATTGATGAGGAAAATAACATATAATATATAAGTCACACTGGACTGTAAGTCGCATTCATTTAGAACCAAGAGAAAACATTACCGTCTCTATGTTTTTAGTGTAGACTAGAGGAGCACTGAGCAGCATAGAGCGCCCTCTCGTGGCTATGGACGGTAATGTTTTCTCTTGGTTCACTCTCTTAATTCATTTCTCTTGGGTCATGTCAAGTTAATTTTGATAAATAAGTCGCACCTGACTAAAAGTCGTAGGACCAACTAAACTATGAAAAAAAAAGTGTGACTTATAGTCTGGAAAATACGGTATCTTTTCAAGCCTGAAATATAAAATCATAATAGTCAGAAATATATGTAATAATTTATTTATACATTATACTTTATTATTTAAAATGTTTATAAAATCTTATAAAAACATTATTATTATTATTATTATTATTTATTTCAGGCAATCAGTACTTTACATGAGTTCATTAAAGCATAGTTATTAAATTACAGACATTTTACTGTTGTTTTTGTTAGTATTAAATTACAGACATTTTATTGTTGTTTTTGTAAGTATTATTATAATTTTTCACCAGATGCATTTTATTTGTGTTATATTACACATTTAATTAAGCATATTTATTATTGTGATCATTAGTATTCAAGTCATATCGTCTAATTTGCAGATTGACAGTGTCGTGGCCGCTGAGTACGAGTTGGAATATTTATTACTGGAGGGTCATTGTTTTGACGTAACAACAGGTCAGCCGCCCCGTGGGCTACAGTTCACCCTGGGCACAGCCTCAGACCCAGTCATAGTCGACACCATTGTCATGGCCAACCTGGTGAGTGGACATCATAGATTCATCTGGGAAATAACTGCTGGTTTTCTTAGAGGTCACTATTGCTCACTGAGATTGCTCTTTGGTCTTTAATAGGGTTATTTCCAGCTGAAAGCAAACCCTGGAGCTTGGATTCTCAGACTGCGGAAAGGCAGGTCGGATGATATCTACAAAATCTACAGGTACCCTATTATGGCGTGTCAGACGCCTGTCTCTCTTAATGTCCTTCTGTCTCTTCACTTGATTGGTCGCTTCACTGTTTTAATTCCCCTGTCGCAGTCACGATGGCACAGACTCTCCAGCCGAAGCTGATGATTTAATCGTCGTCCTCAACACCTTCAAGAGCAAGATCATTAAAGTCAAAGTAAGTAATAGGTGTTTGATCTGGTGTCGGGGTGAGGGCACATGCAAGGTCTTAGTCTCTAGTTTGAGGGTATTGGCGGAGATAAATGTCACAAATGACAAATGCTCAGGCGGCTGTAGACAAGAGCAGGCAAGATAGTCGTTCCTTTTCTGCGCAGCTGGAGAGATGGAGAGCGAGAAAGTGTCTTTACATTTCCAGTGTGTACTCTTAATATCTGACAAGCTGTCACATGTCAGTCGTTGTGTGGGCGTGTGTCCAATGTGAAGTCTGCTGTTTCCTGTGGGGCTGAGGATGAGTGTGTGTTTTTATATATGAATTTTTGATATGTTGTGGCTTTAAGTGTACAGCATGTGCTAGAGGGAATGTGCTTGTTTATGCAGCAGTGCTTGTCTCAGGATTTGGATCCTTGTTTCCTTCTTAAAAGACGGCAGTTGCGTTCACTTCACATCACAAATAATTTCACCTGCCAGTGTCTAGTACATTGAAAAATACATTTAATGTCCCTAATATTTCTTACTGGTTGTGAAACTGTAGTTTGCATTTGATTCAAATTTGTTTGTCCATAGAACAAATAATTTTATTAGTGAGTAATTTGGAATGACGCTAATACAGAAAACAATACAGAAAATACTTTAAGCTTCCTAGTTAAACATCTGAGATCTTATTTGGTGATGTTATGATTAGATTAGATAAATATATAGTTACAAGTTACCAACCCTAAATCAATCCTAACCCTAAGGGTAATCCAAACCGTAATGCAATAGTAAGTACATGTTGTTAATTAATACTTCCCAGGCCTTAAGTGTACAGTTACACTGTAATAAAGGCACCGTAAATTAATTTTACCGCTTTTTCATATGCTCACCAAGGCTGAATTTATTTAATCATAATGGTAATATTGAGAAATATTATTACAATTTAAGACAACTGTTTTCTATTTTTATATAATAAAATAAAATAAAATGTACCGTATTTTTCAGACTATAAGTCGCATCAGTCCAAAAATACGTCATAATGAAGAAAAAAACATATGAGGGCTATAGACGGTAATGTTTTCTCTTAGTTCATTTCTCTTGGTTCATTTCTCTGTTCATGTCAAATTAATTTTCATAAATAAGGCGCACATGACCGTAAGTCGCAGGACCAGCCAAACTATTAAAAAAGTGTGACTTATAGTCCGGAAAATACGGTAATAGCAAATCTGATCAGTAGCGAGTATTCAGTGTTTCATGATCCTTCTGAAGTAATTTTATGCTGATTTGGTACTTCTAAAACATTTCTTATTATTGTTAATGTTGAGACTTGTGGAAACCATGATACTTTTTTATTTTTTATTATTCTTTGAGGAATTGAAAGTTCAAAACAAAAGCCTTTATTTAAAATAGAAATGTTTTTGATTATAGAATGAATACTTGCTGAATAAAAGTATTAATTTCTTTGAAAAAGAAGACTCCAGACTTTTGAACAGTATTGTAGATGGGACACCAACCTTTTAAGTAGGTAATTTGCATATCATTGATTCATTCACGTTAGTAAGGAAGCAGATTGTTAACATTTACTTATGTTATTACATTGCATTTAAACCATGCTTTATTTTGCGATTCCAAAATGGCTAATAACTCCAGTTTATTTACTAATTAATTCTCTACCCCTCCTGTCCCCCATGTCTCACAGAACCAGGACTCTGTGAGCAAGTCCTTGATCAGAATTTAACCGCATGTGGATCCCCGAATGTTGCAATCACATGTGCTCGACATTAGTGCTGATGGGATTTCATGCATATATTCCATTGCCCTATATCATGTTTGCAGGTGCAGAAAAAGCCTGATATGATGAATGAGGAGCTTCTTATTGATGGAACCCATGAGAACGACTCTGGATTCTGGACATCTCTCACCAGGTACAAAGTGTTGCCTGTTGAGTTCTACTGTAGCGCTCTCTTACAGTGTTTGTCTATAATGGTTCTTTCTTTCTCTTTCAGAGGATTTACTGGTGGTTCAAAGCCAGAAGAACCCAAACAGGAGAAAGATGATGTCATTAACATTTTTTCTGTGGCGTCTGGCCACCTGTACGAGAGGTTCCTCAGGTAAACAGCTGCTTTGAGTTCGATTTTACAGATCCAGCATTGCAAGTGATATATAATTACGTCAAAATAAAATCTCCCTGCTTTCATCCAGTACAATATCCAGTAAAACAATTTTGATCATTTACATAAAAACATAATGCTTAACAGATCATACATGAAAATATACTATATGCAAATAGTTATTAATGTCATATTTATTAAAGCTTGATTATTATATTTTAATATTCCTGAACTACTGGCCAGCATAATCCGTCAGGACTGTCGTTGTTTGTACAGAAAATAAATGTTAGCACAGAGCCCTTAAATGAATCATGACATATGACTTTAATATTGTTCTTGTGCAGCAGAAGTTGCTACAGTTTTGACATGTAATACAGTCCTCTTGTGTGTATATTATGAAATACGGAAAAATAGCACACATACTTTGCATCTTTTAATTTCACATATTAAGGAAATGCAATAAATTTAATGTGACCGTCTTAACTTGGGTCACATCATGACTTTTCATGACATTTTCATCCATTTCCCTTCCTATAGTTCTGATTAGGCCTGTTTTTAAATGCTGATCTTTGTGACTTCCTGTCTCATTAGCTGCAATGTTATTGGTTGTGTAATGCAGCTCAGTTTAGAAGGTCACTCGCATAACTCTTCTGCGGCCTGCCACTGCAGGCACTCTGTTTTGAGCTTTGGCCTCTTTCTGTCTCTGCAGGATAATGATGATGTCTGTGCTCAAACACACCAAGACACCCGTCAAGTTCTGGTTCCTCAAAAACTACCTGTCTCCGACTTTTAAGGTACTGGATACAAGATTTAACATGATGGCACTGCTGCCAGACCCTTATGTCATATATATTATATTTATAGTCAAAAATTCGGCTTTGCCATCAAATAATTAAATGATATTTAAATATATTAAATAACAAACATTAATTTTTTTTTGGTTTAAAAATTGTTCATATTATTACTGTTTATACTGTATTTGACAAATAAATGCAGCCTAATTACAAAATATATTATTTTCTATATGCATTTTTTTTTATTATTTTTTTTTTTCAATAAAATATATTTATTTCTATATTTATATTATTTAAATTAAGAGTTTTCAGTAACCATTATGCCAGTGTCGCACGATCCTTCAGAAATCATTCTAATATGCTGATTTGCTGCAAGAATAATTCCTTATAATTGTATTAATGTTGTAAACGGTTGTGCTACTTGATATTTTTGTGGAAACCTTGATGCATGTTTTTCACAAACCTTTGAATGAAAAGAAAAAACAGCATTTATTTTAAATAGAAATCTTTTGTAACATTATACTGTCACTTTACTATGGTAGTGTGTGTGTATATATATTATGTATTTTTGTCTATCTTTTGTAGGAGTTTATTCCGTATATGGCAGAGAAGTATGGTTTCCAGTATGAGTTGGTGCAGTATAAATGGCCACGCTGGCTTCACCAGCAGACAGAAAAGCAAAGGATCATCTGGGGATATAAGATCCTGTTCCTCGATGTGCTCTTTCCCCTGGCTGTGGACAAGTTCCTCTTCGTAGATGCGGATCAGGTACAGAAACATAGCAGTGCAGTTGTGTGGCATGAAATCCTGCCTCTAGTAAGCATTAAGCACAAGTCTGCTCTTATGAGATTTATTTTTGAAAGTCTGTGTACAAACTGGTCGGTTACTGGGATTGCATAGCGGTTGTTGTAATATGGGGTGTTTGTTATGCAATCATGCATGCACATTACACTGATGATGATACACTGCTGCCACCTCTGGGTAAAGAAAAATACAGCTGGAGTTTAAATCGAAACAATAACTACACTAAATAAAAAATTCTAATATTTAAATATTTAGTTTCTTCTGCAGGTTTTCTTTTGACCATATCATGTCCTGATCTCATTTCCAACAATTGGTCTGTAAATACAAAGACACCCAGTCTGGGATTGACAAATGTTGCTGTGCTTTTACCTGCAGATAGTTCGCACAGACCTGAAAGAGCTGCGGGACTTTGATCTGGAGGGAGCACCGTACGGTTACACGCCTTTCTGTGAGAGCCGAAGAGAGATGGACGGATACCGTTTCTGGAAGTCTGGCTACTGGGCCAGTCATTTGGCTGGACGTAAATACCACATCAGGTAAGAATGGTTTGCTGAAATTGTTGTCTGGCATTTTGATCTACCTAATTGAAAATGATGATAATGTTTTCATTTCATAAGATTTTCCAGTGCATCAAATGATTTGTCTACTGTAGAGCTGTTTTACAGCTGAAATTGAATTTGTTTCGTAACTGAAATTATTTTTTTTACTGTGAAGCTGCTTTTAAACAATCTATATAAAGCTCTTTATAGATAAGGTGACTTGATTTGATTTTGTGTGCTCATCAGTGCTCTATATGTGGTCGATCTGAAGAAGTTCAGGAAGATCGCAGCTGGAGACCGACTGAGAGGCCAGTACCAGGGTCTGAGTCAGGACCCCAACAGCCTGTCCAACCTGGACCAGGTGGGATGTTCTTTCCTTTACAGAAACGGCTTCAACACTGGGCTTGGCATTTGGGTGCTTCATTGATGATGTTTTTATCCCCCCTCTCAGGATCTTCCCAACAACATGATCCACCAGGTGCCAATAAAGTCACTTCCTCAGGAATGGCTTTGGTGTGAGACCTGGTGTGATGATGCATCTAAACAGAAAGCCAAGACTATAGATCTGGTAAGTCCATTGTTCTCACACACTGTTCTATTTTATGTTTGTTTTTTGTTTTTTTGTCAGTAAATGACACTTTGTATTTGTCTGTCTTAGTGCAATAACCCACAGACAAAAGAGCCCAAGCTGCAGGCTGCTGTGCGTATAGTAGCCGAGTGGAGTGACTATGACCAGGAGATAAAGAAAATCTACAACAACTTCCTGGAGGAGAAAGAGAGAGGCACGACAGTCAGCTATCGGCAAACAGCCAGAAAACAGCCAGGTGAGACCAGACTCTCTTTTTCCTTTTTTGTGTCTTGTGGAAGATATTGAATGTCAGTGTAAGTTTTAACCTGTTGAATAACACTTTCCACAATTATGGTACTAATTTGGACTTTTAATATATGGTGTTTAACCACTTCACCAGGGGAAAATAATTCTACAGCAAAGTGTATACTTAGAACTTAAAAACCCTGACATGTATGATTTTTGTTGCATTTTTACAACAAACCTAAAATGGGTAACTTTTTTACTTCCTTGGTGTAACAAATAAAAAGGTTGTTTAGGTTTGAAAGAAGGAGCTTCATGCAACTAACTTTTATAATTTTTCTTTAAAATAAACTGAAAATCAACACTGAATTGAACTTCAAAAATACTATGTTTTTTACACTACTGTTTAAACTTTTTTTTTCTTCTTTAGGATTTTTTTGTTTTGGAAGAAGTCTCTTATATAGACCAAAGTTGCATTATTTTTATATAAAAGAGTAATATTATAAAATTACACTTTTTAAATATCTGATTTCTATTTTAATACATTTTAATATGGCATTTGTTCCCGTGATGCAAAGCTGACTTTTCAGCTGCCAATACACTAGTAATTATTGTCACATGGTCGTTCAGAAATCATTTTAATATACCAATTTGGAGCTCAAGTAGCATCTCTTACTATTATCAATGTTGAAAATTGTGGTTCAGCTTAATATTTTTGCGGAAACCATGATGGAGTTTTTTTTTTTTTTTTTTTTTTTCAGAACTATTTGATAAATGAAAAGTTTCAAAGAACATCATTTATTTG
This sequence comes from Carassius auratus, assembly GCF_003368295.1. Taxonomy (NCBI): domain Eukaryota; kingdom Metazoa; phylum Chordata; class Actinopteri; order Cypriniformes; family Cyprinidae; genus Carassius; species Carassius auratus. The sequence goes on along the minus strand of NC_039244.1, from coordinate 20,394,106 downwards.
AAATAGATGTCATTTGTAACATTCCAATTGTCTTTCATTTCACTTTGATAGATTTAATGCATTCTTGCGGAATAAAAATATTAATTCCTTTCAAAAAGTAATTATCTGTCCCCAGACTTTGGAACAATAGAGTATGATTTTAAATCATACAGTTGAGAAGGTTGAAATCTTTGAGCTGGAACATGCCTGTTTAATTAATTAATAACATCTCTACTTTAGAATAAAATCTCTTTAGAAATATAATAAACACCAAAGTTTTGCCTAAATGTGCAAGGTGCTGAATAGCTTTTTATAATGGTTTGCTTAATTTGAGTCTCTTTCTGCTCTTCCTCACTCTGTCAGGTGGTGACAAACACACCGAGCTGTGAGCTGATGCAGTGTGACCGAAGAACAGGGGACTCTGTTCAAAGAGTCGTCTTTTCTTCAACCTTTTTAAACCAAGCCTATCCTCCAGGAATGGGTTGACATTCGTGCTGAACTTGACTTGAACAGAATTAATGCAAAACTCCCTCTTTTGTATCTGAATGCTAGTGGACCTGTTGGGGTTCTGGGTAAACGACACGAGCAGAGGACGTCTCCTCTATCCATGCACTTCTGATATTTCCCCTTCACCCCCATCACACTTTGGGCCTTGCATATGCTATAAACAATACCAGCTCCTTTAGAGACTGGTCTCGACTAGTTGAGGTAGTACCATAGGGAACAACTTAATTGAACGAGAAACTGCATGAGCGCAATTTTAATATTAAAGCAGATTTAACACGCTCTCATGAGAATGATTATTAAATCATGAAACATGAGATGCAGACTGTTCATTTAAAAGCCACCCATGGTGTTGAAATGCCACGGCAACAAAGTGATGTCATAATAGTGAGACTTTAAAGCACAGATCATTTCCTGTGACACATCACAGTTCAGGCTTCATTAAAAAATTCAGATTCATCTTTTAGTAAGCAAGCCAGCACTAGTCTGTTTTTGTGATTCTGAGTGTTGTTTCCATTCAGCAAGGCAGTTTTGCACAAAAATGTTAAAATCTCATCAAAATCCTTTAACTCAGGAATCAGCTTTTCGGCCAATTTTTTCACAGTTAGATATTTTTTTTTTCTTTCTGTTCCACTGATGAAAATTTGCATTTATTGAAAAATCTCTGGGGGCATTGGAAAGGTCCCAAAGTGTTGTCACAGTCTAATGTTGGTTCATGGCTATTCCACATTAAAATGATTTATTAAGGCAGTCAGTTAATGAAACTCAGTCAGTGGTCCTTTTAGAAGGATTAGAATGATTTTAGAAGATCACAAGAGGTAAAAAAACAACTTCCTTTCTTCAGAAAAGCTGCTAGCAGGAAATTACAGGTGTTTGTTTAAATTTTGTTTTTGTTTATTTTCTTTTAGCATCACTGGATTTCAGTAAGTCATTGATGTGGTTGCTTTTTCCAGAATATTTTATTTATTTATTGAAATTTTTTGGCCGGATGTCTCCATTACTGTGGTAACGCTCTTGTGGGTTTGAAAGTTCCCTCTGTTGACCACTAATTTCATATATTTGATCATAAACTGTGGGCTGGGAGACTCTGTCGGCATTTAAGTAATATAGATATGTGCAGACCTTCCTGGTTATTACCTGGAAATCGCCAGTAGATCCCAGAGTCTGTGTAATGTCAGGTTTTAAAGTGAAAAAAGAGGCGGGGCTTACACAGTGGCTTGTGCATCATTCTGTTTGAGAGGTACATTACAGTGTCTTGTGGTTTATTTACGGAGTACACTTAATATGGGGGAAAATTACAGATTTAGTCAATACTATGATCCTTTGGAATTGCTGTAAGATTAATTATGGGATGACTGTTTTGTAATAAAGGAATGTACCAAATGGCTTTGTTCATTTTTTTTTTTTTACAGTCTGCAGCTAATTATTATATTATTATTATTATTATTAGTAGTAGTAGTAGTAGTAAGATTTTTTTTTTCTTTCCACTACTTTTAGGGGAAAAAAAAACCCAAATCATTCATTGCAATGCATTATGCTACCAAATGATGGCAGCACTATCCAGTAAAACTATGACCATAATGTAGTGAGAGATTGATCACCTTTCTTCGAGATGCTCTCTCCCCTAGATTATCCTGGAATTGGAATAGAACTTTTAAGTGCAAGTAAAACCAAACATTTCTTAAGCCTTTGCATGGACATGATGTGAATAGTAGGTACTTTTCGTTTTCCCATCACTAACTGTTGCCTTCTCAAAACAATATTGCAGATTTAGTGTTGTTTATTGTCATACGTCATTATAAAGTGGGCAGAATTGTATTATGCGCATATAAAGTTAATACCAATTTGGTCATATTTGCTTTTGCAGCTTTCCCATATTTGTGATGCATTTTCTTGTTATTTGGACATTTATGTCTCTCACATCTGCATTAAGATGGCATGACCTTAATCTGTCATTCGCCAATAATGCATTTTTACCATTAGTTTCTTCCAAGTTAGTTTCTTTTCAGTTTTGACATTTTCTAGATAATACTAGTCTTCCAAATCATCTTGAATATTGCAGTTAGCACACAAATTAGTCAAGTAAACACCTCAAACGCTTGGTATTACACAACACATGTGTCCCTGACTGCTAGATGGTTTAATGTATTGTGAAGGGTGCAGATGGTTAGATTTTTAGATTTGACACAAACAACAATATCCCATGGTATTACTATTATTTGAACTCTGTACCATGGTAATGCGCCATTGTTTGAAGAATCATGAACTGTAAAGACATGTACTGACCCCAAACATTTGAACATTAGTGAACACTGTATTTTTGTGGTTCCTTTATTATAATGGTGGTTTTCCGTTTAGAAAGTTTGTGAGAAGTTGCAGTGTTGAAATCTCCTGACCAGGAGCATAAAGAGTTAATGCTTCTATTTACAGAAACGGAAGAAAAAACCAAGAAGTTAGTCAATATCAATTGAGAGCAGAGCAGTGGGGCCAGAAAGAGGATCATTTACATGTAGATGATAGTTTAGTCTGGATCTATTCTTTCTCTGCCAGTTCTTAGTTACCATGACAACGCGCATCCCATTTATTTCTGTACATTAGGCGCAGACTGCTCGTCTTCTGCTTTGGCCGCTTTTTTTTTTCTTCTCCAGACCTCTCTTTTTTTAGGAGGATGAATTTGCATGTAGATGAGCTTGTGCTGTCTGTCTTTACCCCCAACCCCCTCTTCCCATGGTTTTATCTTTACTGTCTTTCTTCCCATCTTTTGTGACCTTTCTTCATCTCATGTGTCTCTTCACTTCTGCCTCGTTCCTCTCTGCTCGCCGATCATGGTGATCTCAGTCCGCTGAGGCCTCACGAGAGAGAGAAGTGATGTAGCGGCGTCATATTGGACGAGAGAGACCGAGACGGACAGAAAGTGGCCAGCTCCTGAGCTGGAGCAGAGGGCGGGAGAGGGAGTCCGTGTCTCCGCGTCTCTATCCAGATGGCACTGGTCATCAGCCCCTTACTCAGCGGGCATATTAAAACGGATCGCTGATAGTAATGACCATCACCCGCATCTGTTAAGCTACGTCCCTTTACTGGGTGTGGGTATCCCGATGCTTTCTGCCCTCGCGGTGCCGCTACGCTTTGATCTCGCTAACGTCTGTCGGTCTGGGCTGTGTGCCGCCTGTACACATGTCATCCCCCGCCCAGCAGGAGAAGAGTTTAAGCAGCATGTTGCCAGCTGGGACTGAGCTATAGCTGGTTGAATACGCTGAGTTTACTGAGAAATGTTAAACAGCCGTTCTGACAAACAGATAAAAACGACAAATGGACAGAACAAAATGACTAAAAAAAATAAATAATAATAAAAAAAAATACTAAAGGTAATTGAAAATGTTATTAAACAATGATATTACAAAAATATGAAAAACTGATTACTTATTCTTTTACATAAGCACGTTACTGTATACCCTGTGGGATTTAACATGCTTAGCAGTTTCATTAAATGTCTTTATTACTTTTTAAGTTTGCTGTATTTTTCAGTTATTATATAACTAATATTAATTCAGTGCATTAGTTGCATTCATTGAAATATTATGTGTGTCAGTTCAACACCGATTAGATTCTTGGTTCTCAGAAACTGAAAGTAGCTGCTTTGCTGCCCAGTTCTAAAAAAATCCGTTTCAAACCTGCTTCAGGCAACATAATGTAATGTGTAAACTCTTACATGATTAAACAGAATCATAAGTTGTAAAAAAAAAAAAAAAAAAAAAAATAGTTTCATCAATTTTAGAACTTCACATTACTATTACAGATAAGGCAACATTTGTCATTTTACTGTGTAATATATATAAACACACACGCACACACACACATATATATATATATATATATATATATATATATATATATATATATATATATATATATATATATATACACACACACACATATTAGTTGTCATGCTGCTATAAAGAGTGACTCTGTGCTGAGGACTGCTCATTATGGTAAACCTTGAGAAACAAAAATGTGTCATCTACTTTTTTATTGCACTGATTGCCTTTCATGCCATGACTGCTCTGTCCCAGCCCACCTGTTTAGTCCCTCAACCATACAGGTGCCTTGACCTCAGTTCCTAGCCTTCATCTTAAAGCTGGTTGGGTCAGCAGGTGATGGTACACTCTTGCTTCTCTTCTCCATAACCTTGATGTCATTCTCACTCCACAGTCTGGCTCTGTGTGTCCCATTGCCTTCACTTTCTATACACCTTTTCTGGTGGTCAAATGTCTCGGTAAGCTTAAAGACACTTGCAGAACTGCTCTTTTAGTTGCCAGATATATCTAGTCTATGTATGTCTCAAAACTTATCGATGGTATTTCTATAAAATGAATGAGGCTGAAAACAAACCTCAGAAGATGTATTTAGCGTGCCGTGTTATGCTGCAGCAATACGGCAAGCCATTGGGTGGTGCTGTGACTCTATGAGCAAATACACATCAAGAACACTCATGTTTCAATACTTACTTGGTCTTGTTTTTCAAAGTGACTCTCAGATACAAAGATGATGGCAGAGGGTACAACACTACTGTTTGTAGCGCACTTATCTTTTGAGTACATCCATTTAATTAGAAATAAAACTGCATTATCAAATCATACACTGCTATACGTTAATAGACAGGATGAAAAATGACTTTGTTGGTTTGGAATGGCTAATTCACACATGCATCAACAAACGCTAATGTGTTACACCATATAAGTTCTAAGCTGTTGGATTTTGATTTTCACACTGCCTGAACAAACAGGGTTGCCACATTGATCAGACAAAAGCTGATAAGTTGGTGTTCATTGTAGCAGTCTAAACTAGCCTTTGGCTACTATTAACCACAGCACTGACTACTCTATGTTTAGATCATTAGCCTGAGGTCAGCGAAAGTGTGTTCACATCAAGAAAGACTATAAATAGTCAGTAAAGCTTCCAGTTGGCTTTCCCAAATATACTAAAATATTAGCAATTGTGTTTTGCTTGCATCCATTGCCTCAGAATGTCCATCAGTTAGGAAAGATACATTTTATAAACACATAGTGTAGGCCTTTACCAGCCGAGACTAGCAGTGTCATACTGACCCACCAAAGCTTGTGTCCCTGCACACATTTAGTTAGTGATGTGAGTGTCAGTCAGTGAATATATGTGCTCACAGTTGATTAGACAGGCCGTATATTCTGTGAGTTTTCACTTGATTAGCCAAGACTAATAGGTTTTGGTGCCTAGAGTTCCCATTATGATCATCATGAAGCATTTGCAGTCGGAAGTTAGAAAACAGCATGTTGACTGATGACTTTAGGATCTCACTGCTGATTAACAAGGTCTGTGAACCCTTCCAGAAATCTAGATCCTCCTCACTGATAAACCAGGCCTGTTGTTAAAGAGATGATTGCATGTTTGCACGCTATATTTGCCATTTAACATGTTCCCATTTCCCCTGCAATGAATGTAGTGTAAGGTTCTGCAGACTAAGGTAATGTCCCTCTTTTTTGTCCCTGCTAAATCAGATTAACCGGAGTATTTGGACATTTACAACACATGTAATGTTTAAATGCCTTAGCATTAGATAACAAATTTCAAAGAAATATGTTTCAAAGAAATATAGCACAAATACTGTCTTCAAGGAAAATGATTCAGAAAAAAAATGGCTAAAAATGGCTAAGAGAAGTTTTGCAAAAAAAAAAAAAAAAAAGGTCTTGCATTATTTGTTTGCAGCTTGATTCAATTATTTATTAATATAATGCAAATAGAATCATACTTCTGAAGTGTGCCTTGAAGGGTTAGTTCAACCAAAATGAAAATTCTGTCATCAGTTACTCTCTGCACACTGTCTATGTGCTTTGGTCAATGTTCATATGTGAATAAAAACCTACACTAAATCTGTTCATCATATGAAGCTGTCCTGTTTCCTCAGACGACTTCTTCAGATTGAACCGCTCCGTTCATATGGATTTCTTTTATGATGTCTTAATGAACATTTTGAAGCATAAAAGTGTTGCTGGGACAGAAATCTCTCAGGTTTAATAAAAATGTCTTCATTTGTGTCATGAAGATAAACAAAAGCCTTAAGGGTTTAGATCCGATTGAAGGTGAGAGTAAAGAGTGAAAGGATTTTCATGAACTATCCCTTCAATAGTCCACATTATGTTCAGCATCACTATACCAATATTTTTAGGTCTGATCAGGTGTCAACAAGCATGTTCTGCATATATGAAAGGAGACTCATATGACAGTGAATGTCAATGTATGTAGTGCAGTTGAGGCTGCGCTAGAGAATGATTAATGTAAGCAATACAGATTCTACACAAAATGATGGCTCAATTAAAGGGGTCAGATATATATTTCAAGTTTTCCTTTCTCTTTCGAGTGTTGCAAGCTGTTCGTGAATAGATAAGATCCTTAAAGTTGCAAAGACTAAAGTCTCAAGCTCAAAGAGATATTCTTTGTAAAAGTTAAGACTCATCCACGCCCTCCTAAATGGCTCATTTAATTTTAATTTAAACGCAACATGTTAAAAGACAGTATAAGTCATTACAATCAGTAATGTTTATGTCCCCACTGGATGGAACAAATGCCACGTTTGTAATGGGTTTTATTGTTTTTCTTTGGTCGTGCCAGGACACGACATCATAGTATGGTAAGGGGTGTAGCATTTCCATCACATGCTTGAGGTATTCGGCCAATCACAATGCACTGGATAACTGGCTAATCAGAGCACACCTTGTTATAAAACCGATGAGCTTTGTAGAAATTGACACGTTTCAGGAAGGCAGGCCATAGAGCATAAACAATAGTGTACAGCATGTGGAAAATAATCTGTTTTTTTTTTTAACCATAAACCGCATAAACACATTTCATTACACCAAATAATGTAATTTTTTAGCAACATCATATGACCCCTTTAAGTATTGATCTTTTGATCCTGAAGTCCACAGAGAACAAGCACATTTTACTTTCATCAAATGAAAGTGTTTGTGTGTGTGTGTGCGTGTGTGTGTGTGTTCACAGTATTCCAAAAAATCAAAGGCATGGCAGGGTTCCTCAGTGTGATTCCTATTGTCAGTCTGCTACAAAGGTACACAAAAGGACATTGTAAATGCATCTGGCGTGAAAATCTGATTAAAATAAGGGAGTAAATCTGATTAACATTGATTGACATCCTCTAAGAAGTGACAACCATCAATTAACCGTAAGTAAGGAGGCTGTGGTGTGGGATGTGCTTTGCAACCTCATGCGCAGCAGGTGATTGGCAACACTGCATCTGACTGACCTTCAGCAGGTGTTGAAAGAATAAAGAGGTTTGGACTAACACCGCACACACAGCCCCCTCTATCCTCCGGTGTCCTGCCTGAAGCACAGTCACCCTAGTGTGTGTACTACATGTCCTGCTCTCTCTCTAGAACGGAGGAACCAGGGGCTTAATGACTCCATCCAACCTTGTCAGCACAACAGTGTTTTAAGTTCTCAAATGATTTTTTTGTTTGTTTGTTTGAATTGTTGGACGACATCCCAACTCCAAGGAGAGTTGAATTGAAGCACTTTTTATTTCCCCACCACAGTGCAGAGAGGGTTAAAAAGAAGTTTAAATGAATTAATCACATCTGCAGTGTTCTCATGGAAAGATGCTTCTGGTCAATGCAATGTTGCAAAATAAAAATGAACTGTATTAGGGTGAGGGACGGATGTTAAGAGTGTTAAGTGTTTATGTACTGGATGTTAAATTTAGATCTCATTTAAACCAGATGAAAACTTATTTGCTCAGAAGTTGATCTCTCATAGCTTAGGAGACTTAATGGAGCGCTCATTTATATTTAAGTATCAATTTCAACAGTTTTTACTCCTAAAATATCGATATAGTTAGATATATATAGGGTGGCCATGATTTTGCCAAGTAAGACATGTTCTTGGATCAACGTTATTATCCAAAAATATAGATTTAACCCAATCCCTGCCCCTAAACCTAACCCTACCAATAATTTATTCCTAAAATCAGAGGGAAATGCTAGCAAATTAACAAGAGTGTAGACGCACCTAACCTTGACAGTAAGCCTAAAACAGATATGTCCTGAAAAGCTCTATCTCAATTCTGATTGGTTGACTGGAATGTTGTTCCATGATCAACAAGGATGATGATCCAGGAACATGTTGTACTTGGTGAAATCATGCTCACCAAATATATAGCTATAAAAACCATCTGGATGTTACCTGTTAATAATTTAGTTATCATTGTATCTTTTAATACATTTTTAGCATTTAGTAATCTTGACTTGGTTAAAGGAAAAGTTCATCCAAAATGAAAAATTGTTGAATGTTTACTCACCCTCAGGCCATCCAAGATGTAGAGGAGTTTGTTTCTTCATCGAAACACAGATTTAGAGAAATTAAGAATGACATAATTTGCTCACCAGTGGATCCTCTACAGTGAATGGGTGCCGTCAGAATGAGAGTTCAAACAGCTGATAAAAGCATCACAATAATCCACACGAGTAATCCATGTGACTTCAGCCCATCAATTACCATCTTGTGAAGCAAGTCCCCTATCCATTCTTTTAATGCATTTTCTACACGTGTATATTTTTAACATTTCAAAATGTATAAAATAGCATTCATCATTATGAATGAACATTAACAATGAACAGTACTATTAATAAATTAATTTAGATTAATAAATGCTGTAAAAAAGTCACAATAGTGAAAGTTAGTTCACAATACTTTCACGTAAAATTTATTTATTTATTTATTTTTTAAATGTATTTATTTTCTCGCTTTTATCCTTTCAGTGTTGCCATGGTGGTAAGGTAGTATGACTCTATTCCATAGTACATCTCCAGGTATGTTATATTAATTTCTAACTTCTCAGGTTTCAGTTTTTTTTTTTTTTTTTTTTCTGTGTATTACAATACTGATAAGACTTGTAACTTGTAGTAAGACTCAAATCGTTATGTGGATTACTTTAGATAGGTGTATATATATATATATATATATATATATATATATATATATATATATATATATCAGGCATAGTTTAGGATAAAGACAGACTCTTCTCAATAAGTCCTTTGAAGATTTTGATGAGAAATATTTGAGTAGGAGAAATCTGAGCACATTCATCACATCTAACACTCTATAAGAGAGAAGGTGTGAGATTGTGCTTCTTGAGAAGTAGGATTATTATTTTTTTTAAACAAAACACTCACCATAACTGAGATATCATTTATATCCTCCTAAATCATCTCAGAATCATGTTTGTGTCCATAAATTGCCATAAAGAGTTTCCCTCTGCTGAAGAGATGCAGGTTAACAGGTGTGTGTAGGGAAAATGGAATCAGACGCGATGTCAGACAGAGGAAGAACTTGAAGGTGGCATGAAACGTGCATTTCTTACCCATCTTTAGATGCTAAATGAAAGCACACAACTCATGGGAAGATGGAAAATCAGTGCTAATGGCCTATTCCACAGGTTTTTCTCTGCCTGGGTTTATATCTGCCACTATATAAGAGTCACTCGAGACATGAGACTGTGTCCTACAGTCATAAATATGTCCAAGTGCCTTTTTAAAAATAGTCAGATTGACTTTGAATGGGTATGTGGAAGCTTAAAGAGAAAAGATGTTGGCATGTACAACTATTGATATTGCCTGCCAGTCACTTATGTCATACAAAGCATTACATAAATATGTCTGGAACATCAGGCACTAAAACGGCTCAGTATCATTTGCCAGGTTGAATTTAGGTATAAATTTAACACTGTTCACCCTGGTCTCTCTCACATAGGAGAGCCATGACAGAAGACCTCAGTCTGTCCCTCAGATCAAACAGACATCAATGTCCCAGCTATCAATGGGGGGCCGCTACCTCCACGGACACACATCCTGCTTTAATGTGTGTCAAAGCTTTGAGAAAATCTTCTGAAATCATTAGGAGGAGCACAGGAATCAGAAGGTGGAGGTGAAGCTGTACGCTGTGGGAGGCTGTGAAGACGGGACCCTTCCATCTGGTCTGTGAAGCCGACAGTCTCTTCCTCCCTCTGAAATCTCTCACTTCATTCCATCACGGGTTGTACTCCTAATAACTTCACAAGCTTGATGGATTAAAAGGCATTTTTATAAGATTTAGTCTGCAAAACTTCTTTAGTTCAATGCTGGTTCGCTTTTGATTTATGTAGCAATGATAACAATAATAATACCAGTGTTTTTGCACAAAACATAAATCTAAAATAATAAAAAGAACAAGCACACTGTCCTTGCCAGCGCAAAGAATCGTTTTGAAATGGAAATGAGCATATGTTTCGTCATGGCTCTTGTCAAGGTGCAGATGCCTTTCGCAATGCCTTTTAGAGAATCATTGGCACTTTAAGGTTGCTTTTATGCATTAGAGAAGGATTTATGACTATATGCGTGCATTCGCTGGCCAGTGCAACGTGATCGGGCTAATAGAGTTATTTACACCCCTTCGTATGGCCAGACTCTTTCAAGCATCCATCAATCCATCCATCACTCCCCTTTAAAAAGGGATTTAGACAACCCAATGCATTTCATTAAGACTTGAAATTACTTTTGAAAACAGGGAGATAAATAAAGGCTGTCATGAAAGCAAATGCTAAGCAGACGCTTTGAAGGCGAGAGGAAACATTTAAATCATCGTAATGCCACGCCAAAAAAGCAGGAGCAAGAAATATCCATTAGGTAAAACAAAATGAAAATGTGATTAGAGAAGTGTTCCCTAGCTGTAACAACTCACTCTTCATCATGCTAAGAGATGTTCACAAGAGCCAACCAATCAATGCTCTTACTGATACTCATACAGAGCGACTACACAGAGATCCAGTCCCAAACAGGCCTGTCTAGAAACCAGTTGGGTCCTAAGCTCGGGACACACCAAGCCATTGATAAGGTTGAATTTTTTTTTGGTGTGTCCCACGCCGTTGGCTATAGTCGGACGCTTAAAAAGCTGGTGTAACCAGTGGTAAAAGCGCTGCTTGCTTTGTATAGCCACAGCTCTAGCTCTTCCAGTTTCCCTGTTTGGATGCTGAATACACATGTTCTCTCACACAAGTGCAGATCGAACACGCTAGTTGGCCGTCAGCTGTAGTCTGTCTGGTGTGTTCTAGTGCAACTTTTTTTGCCCCAATGAAGGCGATGCAAGGTGACTCAACACTGGCTTGTTAGTGGTAGTTCTTTGGCAGGGTTTTGTGTTTCCTTGCCCTTAGCATAACAAAATAAAAAGGTATTGTGACTTTATATATCCTAATTGTGAGTTTGTTTCTCCAATTGCAACTTCGCAACTCACAGTGTAACTTTTTATCAAATTGGACATGTGATTCTGTTTTTCATAATTGTCTTCTCATAATTCTATTCATTTACTTTATAATATAACAATAACAAACGCGTGGTTTGATGACGTTAAGAAGGAGCGTGAAATGATGGGATTTGTTGTCTTCTACCCAACCGTTGAGGGCCATCAATCAGATGGAAAGATAAATCATGGATTTAACGCGAGTTCAAATATTTGCGTGAGTAGATTAAATACAAAGACAATGCAAAAACGCGTCCTCACGATGGTTTAGAGACGCCATGCACCGCGTTTGCCATATATGCTCCATAATACTTATCTTGTTGATCGTTATAATAGCATATATTTTCTATAAAGATATGAATCAAAACAACTCACCTGTCGAATAAAACAAAAGCGAGATCGGCATCTCTTTCTAGCTGAAGTTTTTCACGAAGCTCTCTCCATCTAGAAAATGCAATCAAAGCGAGGATATTAGTCCACGCTCTTTCTCTCCTCTTGTCCCAAACTCTTCTTGGTTCATTTGGTTGGCCTGTAGCTTACGTTTATGGGAGCTGTTCTTGTCGACAGAACCAGCGGCAGACGGTAAACGGTAATTATATTCCATAAATAATTAACACAATCCACCATAAAACGTGCAAGAAGAAGTAAATAAGGAACTGCTTGAAGCAAGCTAGTGGTTTGCTGGACGCTAGACACTACTCCGCATTTGTCCACGACACTGTTATCATGTGATTTCTATGTCAGTAAAGACGGTAACAAAGGGTAACTAACGTCATTGACAGGCGACTGCACTGTCCCGTGTCACTGTTTAGAATGGGAATTTTCTCATAATTTACAAGTAGTTGAATACATTAGAGATATTGTTAGTAATCAGCTGGACAGAATATACAACACTAGCCTAGTGTTTTTATTTATTTATATTTTACTGCAAATATCTTACAAATTGTACTTTTAATATCTCAAAATGTGACTTTATATCTTACATATGACTTTGTTTCTTGTAATTGAAAATTTCTCTTTCATTTGTGACTATATATATATAACAACTTTATATCTAACAACCGACACATTATATCTCACTTTATTAATGTGGGCTTTATCTAGCCCTTTTTTCTTTTTTTTACTAAAGTGAAATTGGGACTCACAAAAACATGGTAAATGTCTGGAATATGTTCAAAAGGACTGATATTTAGTTTAGTTTGAGTTTTGTTTTCACTCTCTAGATCATGACATATAGGAAATGTATTTTATAGGATTATAATAAATTTTTTTTTTTTTTTTTTTTTTTTTTATCCCACAGAAAGGGAATTTTAAGAACCTGCAAGATCAGTAATGTTTCTCATCCAGTGCGTAGATACCAATCGAGATGGAGGAATATTCCCTTCAACATTTGGAAAATATCAAATTGTTTGGTAATATTACATTTCATTTCCAAGTTCCAGCGGGAAAGTAAAATTACAATATCTTTAATATCTCAGTTGTTTCTATTATACAGCATTGAGAACAAAAGGAAATGTTGCTTGAAAGATTCTTGGCAAATTCTGAGAAAAATTGGTTGTGTGATTGCAAATTACATCTCTAAATGAAAGATCTCATCAAGGTGGGCCAACATTCATTGTTATTTGTTCTTCTTTTTTCTTTTTTTCTTACGAAACTTTTTAATTAATAATATTGTTATTATTGGGGGAAGGAGTCTTCATAAACAGCAAGAGAAAAACACAATTGTATTCTAATGATTTGTCTCAATGTGTGATTCTGTAATTATGGAAACAGTAAATAATTAGAAAACTATACATAATTCATTGTTGACGCAGATTAATTAGTTGGGATCACATTAATGAATGTTTCATAAGAGGATGAATATCATTTGGAAGATGAGGTTTTACAAGGCTGGTTTTGCTAAAAGCTCATGAATTTCCCTTCAAGATGACTATGCAGATGAGCCGAGAACTGGTTCAACCACCAACAAACGAGATCTCCAAACAGTCCTGCAGTGAGGTATAGAGAACTTTATTTGCTGCAGAAGTAGAGAGTTTAATTCATGCTCACTTTCAAAACAAATAGAACTGTAAATTCTTAAGGGTATCATGAAGTTATTTTTTGCATCTCTTTCAGACTTTAGTGTTTTTTGCTAACTTTGAATGAACGAATGAGTGCTTAACCTGCCAGTACGCTCGGATTTTGTGTGCATCGGCCAGCCATGCATTAAAAATGCATTGTTTAAGGGCTAGTATTTTTTTTTTTTTTTTTTTTTTAGTTAGACGCCTCTTCTTTTCTCTGTTGTGCCGTGTGCCTGTACTATTTTACTCAGGAAATCAGCAGCAGCACTGCAATCAGTGCTGTCCCTCTGTTCCCTTTCTTTCTGCATTGTGCAGTCCACCAAAAAATAAAAAATAAATAAATAAATGCGTGGTTACATGCGAACTGTGTTATTCAGTCTGTAGCATATTCAAAACCAGATGGCCAGCATTGACCTGAGAGCGCTTGTTTACCTTGCTTAAATAGTTTTGTCTTCTGCTCAGAACAGACCAGATACCTTCTCCATGGTTTTATTGTCAGTATGTGTTAATTAGTATATATTGGATGGTGTGTCTCTATAAAAACACTAAATGAAAAGACAGTTGGTAAACTCCCAAACGAGCGTCTGGCTTTTACGGTTTACAAACTAGATGAGTGAATTAACTTGGGCACTGTGCTTATCTATCTATCTATCTATCTATCTATCTATCTATCTATCTATCTATCTATCTATCTATCTATCTATCTATCTATCTATCTATCTATCTATCTATCTATCTATCTATCTATGCTTCTTCTAACTTTTGTTCTATATTGTATCATTCTGTCTGACTAATTGGAATTGAAAAGGCAATTTTATTCTCAGTTGCTCACAACCCTCTAAGATAAAGTAGCTAACTACACTGAATTTACATATAAATGATATAAATTGTAAAGAATATTAAATAATCTTGGATGATGCTACAATGACCTCATTAAAAACATTAAAGCTCAGCTCTGCTGTAAAGCTACAGTTGCAGTATAACATGTCAAAAAACATATAATTTTACTGTCACACTGCTTCTCGTTTGGAAAAAAAAGCAGCTTGTCGAAACAGCCACAAACTCCTGAGCTACTGTAATGCTACCAAAAATTATTAAAAACAAAAATGCAAATTTTAGCTTGTGATCACCAAACATCACATTCATTGAATTGGCTGCTGCAACTTCATAAGAATAGGAAGAAAAACGATCCATTTGAAATGATTGAGTGTGCATTATTTCAGAAAATGATTTGTTAAAGAAGTCCCTAAATGGTGAAGGTAATTCCCTGAGGTCATTTTTGGACTCGTCCACTAGACTCAGAGCCAAGGTCCATATTAGCGTTCTGGAGTTCATAACTAAATTTACAGCGCTACTACTCAGAGCAAGCTGGTAATGGGAATGATTGCCCCTGTCCACCTACCCTTTACCTTCAGATGTGAGAATTAGAGAATGAGTGTAAGTGACCGTCTGAACATTTGCTTGAATGATGAGGTGACGAGAGCCAGCCGAGAGTCCAGACTCAATGCCAGATGCAGAAGTGAGAAATTACCTGAAGATGAACCAATTGGTCCTTCCTTCCCCACCTGTACCGCTTTCAAGGTACCTCATCTTCAGGGAGGTATGTTAGAGTTTGGTATGTTGACCTCTACATCTCTCATCAAAAAGCATTCAGTGTATTCTGTAAGGCACTTTTGTTTGCCTCAAGGGGACTGTGGACAAAGCATTACTACAGTATATACCCAGTATGTATGGATGCTGGGATATTGTAGGGATCCTATTGATTGCATGAAGATATTCAAGAGTTGCCTGCTTGCTGCTTGAGCCCCTATATGGTTTTCCATTTCTGCAATAACCTATAGACAAATGAATAATGATCAAATTCAGCATGGATTTAACACACAAATAGGGCCCATTATAGATTCCAGTCATGCAGCTAACACTTGTTAGAGGGGGTGAATCTGGCTATGAGGCAGATATGCTCAAATCATATTTCTTTCCTAACACTTTTGATGTTATATAGCCTACTATTTGCATCTGAAAAACAGGAAGAGATTTTTCAATTACACTAAAAGATGAATGCTCAGGTTCTATTAGTAGAAAAGGTATGTTGTTTGACATTGTAAAGTGGATTCATTTTGAACATATCAAATTTGTCTCTCCGACTGTCAGTTGTTCTCTCTGTGAGAGCTACTATATCAAGTCTAGCTTGTCTCTTGACCTTGGCTGTCAGAGCAATGAATGGTCAGGCTGTAATATTTGATTCAGGGGACCGTAGAGTGGGACAGGCTGATATAAATGAAATGAGCCAGGATTTTTCACAGATTTATCCCAGGCTGGGAGAAATACAGGGCATTTCTCATGGGCCTTCTCAAACTCACGTAAAGTGTTTGTAAAGAGCTTAATCACAAACACTTTGCATCCTCTATGAATGCTCGATTACAAAGATTTTTGCACATAATTTGCAATGTGTATGTGTGTGTACTAGATACAGAGCCCTTCATTACTGCTATTCCTCCAAAACATAATATTGTATTGTGTTCAAGTTTGAATGGTCACTGACAGGATGTACCAGTTTGTATCCATTTTGTATGACCAGTCAGCACTGTCAATCAGTTTGCACCATTCATAATGAACAAATCACAAAATCCTACAGGCACCGAAAGCTCTCTTATGCACTCAATACAGAGAAAGAAAACTTACTTTAACAAGAAATAGGATATTTCTGTTTACATGCGTAATATGCCACTGAATTTCCAGCAATTTATACAAAATGTACTGTACTCATGATGGAAATGAAATACAATGCAAATATAAAAGCAGTTACTTTATACTTTAATATCAAAGAAATTGTATAATCCAGTTTTTTTTTTTTTTTTTGAATAGAAACTAAATAGGCAATTTCTGACAAATATATACCCACCTTTGAGGGTTTATTTGCACATTCTTGTTAGTGCTTGTGTTTCATCACTTTGAGACTTCCCCTGGAACCCTTCATTCGGGCTGCAGCATCACTGTTGAAAACCTGTTGCATTTTTATTGCCCATGCTTCCATGTACTTTCCATAAAATAATAACACACATGTGACCTCGGCTCAGTCGGCTGAACCCTGTCACTCTCTTGCTGTACGTAAAGGGTCATTTATGCTCATTAGTTCAGAACAGAGCACAGTCTGGCGCTTTGACCATGTGTTATGAGGGACCACCAGCGCTACCATATTCTGAAAATAGCAGGTTTGAACATGTAGATAAGGTTGTGTTGATTCTCTTATTAAACACATATTTAACTCCACAGAATCCGAGTCTTGTCTTGAAAGGTTATTTCATGGTGATCCTCTTGGAAGAACGAGAGAGACGGTGAAAGTGGCTGTAAAGTGATGTGCTGCTTTTTAAAACATGCTTGTTACCAGACCGTTTTGAATTCCACGAGGCCGTTATAAATACAAGTCACTGGCTGTTTGTCTTTGAACAATATAATTGATATTCTGAATGGCTAATGATACTATATTAGTTGCAGATTGCACTCACATTCTGTCTGTCATGAAGGAATCCATTATAATGGTATTAGTGTAGTAAAGTAGTCTGCCTCATTGAAAAAAATACTCAAGGAAGCCCGACTTGGCAGTGACAAGCACAGATTTCTTTCTCCTTCCACTCAGTGGATTGAAACGGTTTGAAAAATAGCTTTGAGAGACCCTCTTTGTAAAGATGTCTTTGCCGCTGTCGTAGCCATTCGATTTGTTAGTTCTCATTTTGGCATACATCCTGCTTCTGTTTCTGTGTTTTCAGGATATGAATCAGCTCATCTTTTTTATTCCTTTCTTATTAAATCTGAAATGGAAAGTTCACACAAAAATGAGAGATTCTGTCATCATTTTCTCACCCCCATTTTACTTAAAAACCATTGATTTTCTAGGTAACACTTTAGATTACAGCCCACAATTTACGGCATAAGCAAACCAAATTTACAGCGTTCCTTTTCATAATAATAGTGTACCTATACAGTATACCTCCATGTATGCATAAGGTAACAATCTTTAACATTTAGGTAATAAAGAGGTAATAGCCTGGAAATGTACAAATTATTTTACTATAAGTATATTGAAACACTATTGTAATATTATGTATGACCTACTATGTTCAACAACAGTCTAGTAAATTTCTGGTGTAATACATTTTCACCTTTTATTATTATCTGTTGCCTGTGTTGTTACTATTGTCATATTGTGTGTGATTTTAACTTAAAAACCCATTGAAAACCCCATTTTGGGTTCATTTAAACCCAGCATAGTAATTTTCAAACAATATTTTGTTACCTATATCAAGATATTCCCACAAAAGCCTGCTGGATGACCAAAAAATTGTTATTCAGCAGACATATGAAAGCTTCAGGGCTTTAATGAACACTGAAACTAAACACTCACAGATAGTCTGACTGAGCCCACAGCCTTTAATCTCTGTTTTATCTATTTATCTCTCTCTCTCTCTCTCTCTCTCTCACACACACACACACACACACACATATATATATATTTATAGCATTTCTATTCCACAGGCAGACAACTTTTATTAAACCTTAAATTTCTGTACTTTCTACACATAAATACATGGTTATGAGTATGAACCACTTTTATGATACTTTTTTTTTGGAGCTTGAAGACCATTTAATTTAATTTTAAGCAAAAACAGTTAAAAAATTTAGTTAAATATCTCAGTTTGTATATGAGAGGAAAAAAGTCTTACAGGTTTGGGAGCAACATCAGGGTTTTTATTATTGGGGTGGACTCTGCTGTTAAAATCCTCTCACATGAGAAATAACCTACTTTGTCAGCTTTCTTCTGTTGTTATCAGCACTCAGATGCCTGACAGAATACAAATCCATCACATTTCATAGATGTGTATGTGTCTGAATAGATTTCTTTGATTTTTCTTCCACTATGTTGAAGGTTACAATATTGCATTGCTATTCTGGAGCCGTGATTCATGCAGCAAGGTAGTTTGGAACATCCCAGAGGAGCTCGAGAGGCCTTCTTACTCCCGTCCTCCATTGAATTAGCGCTCACTCGCTTTGACTTTGAAGAAAAAACAACAATGGATCTGTGCATCAGCGGCCCGGTGAGGGAGAGAAAAGATTCCTGGAGGAGGGCATTGACTCGCTGAGACAGATCAAAGCCGATCACAACTTCTTCCTAATCAGGAGAAATGGAACTGCTGTAACATTGTATTTTCTTAAACTGTTCCTTGAATCTTCCCCAACAGCCTCCTAAATTCAATTTAGATGAGTCCAAAATGTGTGATATTTGGATTTAGAGTTTGCAGGAGCCACAAAGTTTCTGTCTGGGAAAGGTTTCTTATTAAAGTTTCTTTCCATCATTGCAAGTAACTCATTTTGTTTGCACATTGTTTTTTCCTCTCTCTTCAGATCTATCCAGAAAGTCTGAGTTATTGCTTATATGCATCTAATGTGTTTGCTCTCCCATTAATGTGCTTGTCACAAGTTAAGTGAACCAGAGAAAAGCTTTTGTTTAGCATGCTCAATAAGACCAGCATGACATCGAGCGACTTTAAAACATAAATCTCATACTTGGCAGGCGTCCACTGTATTGCTTTAAAAGTCATTTTAAAATTACTTATTGTAAGATGAATCTGTTAATCTGATGAGCAAGAAAAGACATTTGAAAGCCGTCCTTCCTCTCGCAAAAAGATTTTTAGCAATTATAACACTACTCAGCACAACAAATGAACCATATATGTAATGTAATACAATATTATGGAGAGGACATGGATGCAGTTGCTTTTCTTTGTATTTATTCTCTATCAGATTCATTAGCAAGATATATTCTCTGTGCCTGACAATTATTTATGCTGTGTATTTGCTAAAGCAGGATAAGGGTGGGCTTTTATATAAAGCTCAGTGTCTCTTTACAAGGATTGCTCTTTTATAAAGAGGCTGGTGCGGATCATGCAATCGCAAGGTAAAAGAAAAGCACTTGGGACTCCAGACGGTTGACATTCAGTTGTCATTTAGTCCGTACCCAATTGGACACTCAATTGTGAATGAAGGTAATTGAAGTTTTTAGAATGTCCTTAATGGACTGCTTTTCATCAGTAAGGATTACTAGCCTTAATGACTGGTATTTAAAAATGAAAGGTCTATCATCTTCTTACATGGCTGTATGTTCCTCATAATGAGCAAGGGCCTTCAAACTTTTTCAGTCCACTTTGAAGGAAAGAGAGATGGAGCAATGAGTGTCGCATTTTTAAGAACAGTTAGGTACCATATACATTTATTCATGTACTTGGTTATTATTGCAAAGTATATCATCATTATGGTATACAGTATGGAGTCATACATTTTAATTTTACTTAATGCATTTTAATGTAGTAAAGACAATAAAACATTTATCTTATCTTTAGCTACGCTACGCTTTAGCATTGGTTAAAGAGGACACCAGTCTGCATTTACTCACCCTTAGTTGTTCCAAACCTGTATGACTTTATTTGTTCTGTGAAACATTAAAGAAGATACTTTGAAGAATGTAGGTATTCAAACAATGTTGGTTCCTGTTGACTTCCATTATATGAAGAATACAAAGAAAATCAATAGGAACAAAAACTGACTGCTTACCAAAATTCTTCAAAATATCATTTGTGCTCTGCAGAAGAAAGAAATGCATAGATATTTTCAATGACTTAAGTAAATAATGACAGAATTAACATTTTTGTGTGGATTATATTTTTATTGCATTATTGTTTAACAGATTTTGTTAGAGATTAGATATTTTACTCCAACTAGTTGGAGATTTGATATTATACTGCAACTCCTCCTGCATTTGGGCTGCTTTCATGGTCGTGTTTGTCCTTTGAGTAACTTGAAAGCAATTTTGAAAAATGTTGGTTTCCAAACAGTTTTGGTTCACATTGTCTTCCACTGAACCAAAAAATACAAAAGAAATCAATAGGAACCATTTGCTCCAAACACTTTGCTTACCAACTTTCTTCAAATCTTGTGTATTCTGCAGAGGAAAAAAATGCAAACAGGTTTGGAATGACTTAAGTAAATACTGACTAGCATGGTATATTTATTCATTCTTCCCTTTTGTGTGAACATTAACAGTGATTTGACAAAATAACCACTCTACACATGTTCTTTAGTGAGCGAGCATGCCAGTCTGCTGTCTCATGCTGCTTTTTATTTGTTCTTATCATGTACCTGTCTGTCCAAAGCAGAACTCCTTTCATGGCCCATGTAGGGCATTAAAGGGCAGGACGTGCGTGTCTTTGAAGGTATCAGATAGGACAGAGGATATGTGGACAGAACTGTATCCTACTGAGAGTGTGTGTGGGCTTGGCTTCAAAGGAAGGGCGAACTGACCTTTTCGTCACATCAGAGGAGAGTAGCATAACCTGACTGCTGTCCTCTCCACAGGGCCTCTTACCAGCCTGGACTTCACGTCCTGAGATAACGGCCACACACAAACACACCCTTTAGATAACTCACCTTTCAGTGGAATCTAGGCTGTTTTTGCACAGACATTTCAGTCATTTTCATTTCATGTACAAACTATGTTTACAAACTAAGTCATATTAAGTAAAAAAAAAAAAAAATTCAGCAAGAATGCATTAACTCCATCAAAGGTGACAGTAAAGACATTTCTGTTTTAACTAAATGCTGTTCTCTTAAACATTTATTCATCAAACAAAAGACATATAGAGCAAGAAATTTGTAAATAGAAAATATATCATAAAATACATAACTGTACCTACATGTGAACATCACATTTCTTTTCTTCATCATTTGATCATCACTTGAATAACATGAATAACTACCATATGTGATCAACAGAAAATTTTATTTAATAGAAAATCCGAGGCTAATTTGCATATGAGGGAGGCATGTTTGACTTAGTTAACTGCATTTAAATACTAAGGATGCAATGCTATTCTCCTGGTTGAAGTGGATTGCAGGTGGTTGGTGAATTTGCTTCTCTGGCTTTTCCAGTCAGCTAAACCAGCCAAAAGAAAGCATCTTCCCTATCCAACTTCACAGCTTTACAATCTCTTGAATCATCTTATTTTCTCAGGGACTATAATGACCTAGGATCAGTCAAAGACAAAAATCTCCCATTTTTCCCACCTCCTCTTTTCTGTGTTCTACAACTCACCATTGCACTGTTTCTCAGGCGCTTCTCCACCATAAACAAAATCTATTATTTAAGTTGTGGAGCTTTGTTCACAAAGTTTGAGTTATGAATATCATAAGTCTTGGTGTCATAAAAGATAGCTTGTTGGATGACGGAGTATGTTTATACGTTTTTCTTGTTGTCTAGAATCTGGTATTTGCTGTAATTCAAAACAATCATTTGAAGTAGCTTGCGCCAGAATCCGTATCTGAAGTGTATCTCTCATGCATGTATGCACATTAAAAAACTAACCCCTGCCTGTTAATGCATTCACCTTGTCAGGCTTCATCTGATTAGGGATGTTGCTGAGAATGCAGATTGTGCCATGATTACAAGATTATGTGTAGATTGTATCCTCCTTGCTTTATCAATGTCGTAAGATGCCTTTGTTGTTCTAATTCAGCGAATGGCACAATGACAATGCAGCTACATCAGGATTTCCACATAAATGTTGGGATGATAACAGCTAATCGGTAAAGCTGTTATCTAGAAATCACCCCAGCGACATTGATGGAGCCATAAATACAATCATCACACTTTTATCCTGTCTGTTCAGGTCATGTGGTTGATATTTTTCTGTGAATGTCACTGTCCCCTGAAGTCTCCCCCCCAAGTCAATACCTTTCGCTAGTGTGTGGCTAGTTGCCCTCCCACCTGGTCTAGTTTGTGTTATACTCAAGCTGAATCTTTTGTCCCGAGGGATAGAGTTTGTGAAAATCCAATATTGCAGTTATTGTTGTGTGGGCTCAGCATGATTGAATAGACTAGTGGAGAACGGGTCATTTCACGCGACGGAATGAGGCTGGAAAGACAGATGGATGGGTGCAGAGTTAAAAAGTGAGGCAGATAAAGTTTGGTGTTGACTGAATTCATAGATTAGTACAGAGCCCATCAAAGGACATGCTTTGTTATTGAGTTCAGCTGGCAGTAAAATGCACCAAATGTTTCGGTGTATCAGCAACAGAACTTATACATCTTCAGACAATAATTAACAAATTTGGAACACACAGGATTAGAATGAAAGAACCCAAGTTCTTACTTTATTAGTTGTTTGTGATTTAGTTGTGCCACATGTCTTAGAATGTTAATGTGTGTCAGTAAAAGTTGGTTAATTAGAAAATAGTGCCAAATGTTTAATACATGCTTTTGAGCTACTTAACATTTAGTTGGTTGTGCCAGTTGTCTCTGTATGTAAATAAGTGTTTGTATCAGATAATTAGATAATTGTGTCAGGTGACTTAGGCCCAATCCCAATTCTACCCCTTAGCGCTTCCCCTTTCACCTACCCCTCTGTTTCGCGTGTTCACGTGAAGGGGAAGGGATGTTTCGATTCTCTTTTGGTTGGAGGGGTAAGGGTAGGCATTAATAAAGATTTGTACGAAAAGTTATAATTTCCTTTATATTTCATTCAATCGTGAGTTCATATTAACGGTGATGTTACAAAAAAGAAAAAAAAAAGATATTTGCTAACGTCATATCATTGTAGACTGTACGATATTAACATATTTTCAGGTCTGGTCAGGGCAATGACCACTGTAGACATTGAGGGGGGCTAGTCCCCCCAATAATTAGAAATCGCTACACCCTTTTCTCAAATATTGGAGATTTGAGAGAGAGGGAGAGAGGGAGAGAGAGAGAAAGAAAGAGAGAGAGAGAGAGAGAGAGAGAGAGGTATGGAAGTTGCGTGTATGCGTATGTGCTTCTCTTTTTCGAGTGTGTTTAATTAAAAACATTGATTTTATCCTCTCGTTGCTGGAAGATATAATTTAGCGATTCAGCAAACTATATTTAATAAAAGTCGTGGTGCAGCATTGACAAGTTACTTTTCTCCTGGATGTGTGAGCTGCACAATTTCCTGATATGTGTTTGTTTTTGTGTGTGTGTGCGTGTGTGTATTGTAGAAGCTAGATGACATATGTGACGTGTGACAGCATAGCAGTTGTGACCAAATCCTTAGGGGAATATTTTCACCCCTACCCCTTGACACTCTGTTTCAAGGGACAAGGGGAAGGGGTATAAAATACAATTGGGATTGGGCCTTAGAATGCAAATTAATTTTAGTAAAGGTTAGTTAGTTAGTTAGTAAGATGGCTATTTAGTTGTGCCAAGTGTTAAATAACTATGCAAAATGTCTTAGAATGTCAGTGTTTTTCAGTCTAATTTGGTTGTTTAGTTAGTTAATTAGTTAGTTAGACAATCATTTAGTTGTGCCAAGTGTTTTAAAGTGTAAATAATTTCAATATAGGTTTGTTAAACTGTTAGTTGTGCCAGGTGTCTTTTGAATGTAAATGAGTTATTATAAGTAGGTTAATTACATAATTATGCTAAATGTCTTAGAATGTCAAATAATTTTAGCATTAGTTTGTTAGTTAGATTGTAAATGAGTGAAAATATCAGCTAATTAAATAACCATGCTAAATGTATTAAAGGGTTAGTTTGCCCAAAAATGAAAATTATGTCATAAATAACCCTTATGCTGTTCCAAACATGTAAGACCTCCTTTTATCTTCGGAACACAGTTTAAGATATTTTAGATTTAGTCCGAGAGCTTTCAGTCCCTCCATTGAAGCTGTGTGTACGGTATACTGTCCATGTCCAGAAAGGTTAGAAAAACATCATCAAAGTAGTCCATGTGACATCAGAGGGTCCGTTGGAATTTTTTGAAGCATCGAAAATACATTCTAAATCACTTGGTTAAACTCAATAACTAATGAATGAATGAACAAACAAACAGATTCAGTACTGAAACTAATTTACATTCTAAGGCACTTGGCACAAATATGATGAAGCACTGAGTGGCGCACACCAAATGGCTGCTTGACCATGCTGTATTGTGTATCACACATCAGCCTGACGTCTCTGTATGCTCTGGTTGCCATTGGAGATGTAGCATCATTTGTCACCTCCAGCGACAAAAGTGCACCGTACGTTGCCTCCAGCGTCACTCTACCGTCACACTTTTGTGATTGCTGAAACGGACCCAATCAGGTAGAACAAACCAAATGAGCTCTGCTCCTGTCAACTCTCCTTTGTAATTTCCAGAAAGTTCTCAGTGTTTAAACACATTGTATGCATCAAAGCAAACCACAGAGGCTTAGATCTTTCACAGCATTTGTTAAAGCCTGCACCGGAAACAGACTGTCCCCACAATTCCCTCTGTTTTTCACCTTCTCTTTGTTTCTTTATCTCTCTCTCTCTCTCTTTCGCCTGCAGCAAGCTCTGCGCAGACCATTAGGTTTGGGGTTACTAATGTTCCTCTCGCCTGTTCTGCTTTCTATTATGACCCCAGGCACTGTGACCTGTTTCTCTCTGTTCGGTGTCCCATGTTCTATCAGTGTAATTTCCCCCTGATGGAAAGCCCTCATGGGCCGCTCTCTCTCATCCACTACCCATACAAACATAGTAATGTACAATTCTGCCCAAGATAGGACCATGTCTGGTCAATTTTTCATGTGTGGAGGATTGAAATGGACCTTTATATTTATTCCCAAAATGCCCTATTTTTTTGCAAATACATTCGATCCACAGCTCATACAGAAGGGACTTAATGGCGCTTTTCCACTGCATGGAATGGCACAGTATGGTGCAGCACAGCGCAGCACAGTGCAGCACAGCTTACTTTTGGTGGGTTTTCCACTGGGTACAGTACCTGGCCTAGCCGTTTCAAACAAGTGCACTGTATTTTGTTTGGCTGCCTTCAGCATCTTTTGAAACAAATTCTGTCTTGCAATTAAAAATAACTACATGCCGAGAAAAAAGAAAACAATTCCAATGATATGCTTCATTGTTGTGTGTTTGTTAGTGTCACATTTACGATGATATCACAGCAGTAGAGGCAGCACAACTATAACGACTTATGTATATTATATATTAAACACTATAATGTATAATCCCGCCCACTCTAAAGCAGTACTAAACTGCAGTGGAAACACAAACCGAACCGAGCTGTACCATGCAGTGGAAAAGCTCCATAAATCTCTGAGACTCAGTGTTACTCTTTGTTGTTATAATTTTTATTCGTAATTTGAGTTTGCTTTTATATTTTCAGTATTAATTAGAATTTTAATTAAATTTGAGTTAGATTATTTAAGTTTCTATCTTTTTTTTTTTTTTTGGTTCAGTTTTAGCTTGTTCAGTTTTATTTTGTGCTTCAGCCTAAACTTATTCCTTATTTCAAGAGTTCTACTTTTTTTTAGTTTGTTTTTCATCTGAGATTTACATCTTATTTCATTTCAGCAATAGTTCATTTTAGTTTTTATTATGATAATTATCCTGCTGAGACTGCTAAGGAAAATTCTTCTGTTTTTATTATGTCCTTATTTTAATTATTTTATTATTAGCATATCCATTTGAGTAAAAAGTTGAACTGAACCTTAACAATTAACATACTTTTTCCAAATTTCTAAATATTTGGTTTGGAGTTCCATGTACTCCACAAGTTATCCAACATGATTAGAAAAATGTGTGATTTTCAATGTGGTTTCAGCGTTTTGGACGACATTGTACCATTTTCTCTTTCCGTTTGATTCAAAGGTCTCCTCTCCTGGGCTCCTGTGAAATAAAAGTGTGGTTTTTCTCTGGTTCTGTGCAGCAGAGGATGTCCTGTGGATCGATCAGTGGCCTTCCATCAGGTGGCTGCTAATGAATGAGATGAGAGTGGGAGGGTGAGTCTAGTGAAGTATTGCTCTCCTCAGCAGAGTTCTTGTCTTCCAGTCTGACAGCATCCTCCCTCCGGCCGCTTTACCACTATCTGTCCAGTCACTATCAATTACTAAGCTCTGAAACATCCTGCACTCTGTACACCTTCCACGGCAAGTGTGAATGCACATGTCGGGGCCTTGACCTGCTGTGTGTGTGCGCATGCCACATGTCGGGAAACGAGAGGTTACGCTATAGAGGCAGGTGGCCACTGAAGCATCTCACTATCCAATTTGTGTAATTGTGGTTGTCTCACCTTGACAATTGTGTGTGTGTGTGTGTGTGTGTGTGTGCTCTTGTCTTCCTACTAAGGACAAAAATCTTGGAGCTCTGGTAGTGGTCAACCCATGCAGGTACGGTAGGACTGAAACCAGCCTACAATATTTCTTGTATTCCTTATCTTTTAAAGAAATAAAGAAAAAACATATATCAGTCATTTGTTAAATAAAAGAAGAAAATCCAAAAACTTGAAAAAAATTTAGTTCCTGCTTAAAAAAAAAAAAAAAAAGGTTAATCCATCCTATGGTGGTTTTCTGGTTTTAGCTGGTCTAGTTAGCATTTCAGCCTGTCCAAACTGATGTTGAGCTGGTTAAGCAGATCAGCAAGCGGGTTTCTCAGGGAACATGTGCTCTAAACACTGCTAAAACAGGCTGGGAAACCAGATAATCAATACAACTTCGGTTGAGGGTGGAACCCACCCTTTTACTCACCTGCTATTCAAACTACTTAAAGAGCGAAATGGTAATGGTACAAATGGTACAAAATGACTCATCCTTGAAGGAATTGCACCATTTTGCAGTCTCGCAAACAAATTTGTCTCAATTATATGATTAAAAAACCTTTAAACACACTCTCGCATCGTCAAATGCATTTCTGTATAATCATGCTTGATTCTCGGCGTGAAGAACCGAACTGAAGAGCTCTGATTGCTAGAGCCACAGTCTGAGAGTGACTGATGAACGAGTCTGAAATTCCATGTTTCCTCTCGACCCCTTAAGCAGATGTCACATTCTGGCAATTTTCCCTTCAGTATTAATGGAAAGGCTCAGCTGGCCAGAGAGAAATGGTTATGAGTCAGCTGCTGAGAGGGAAAGGAGAGCACCATGTTTTTGGAAAGTTTGCAATATTTTCAAAGAGCTCTGAAGATGAGTAATGAAAAATCTAATCAATTCATCATCATCCCTTTATATGAGTTGAGAGTATCCATTCTGTTATGCATATCTCCTTTGGACACGAGGAAGGCCAAATGGAGCTCCATTAACAGAATGTATGTTTAAAACACCTTCTTATGAGGAACCGTATGCCATGCACAGTGAATAGGAAGTCTTTTGTCTCTTTTTGATTTAGTTCCTCCTGCTTTTTTAGCCAAGAATATATTCTTTTCATGCCTTATTTTGCTTGAAGAACTAGCAGGAAAGGCATCTAAGCCACCCATTATCTTAAAGAATGGGCTCTAATGACCTAACAAACTTTAATATAGCCTATATTATTCAGTCGCCTCATTAAGTATAGCCAGTATTTCCTACCCATGCATTCATCATGGTACGGACAACCTGGCTGTTGATTTATACCATCATTTATTCCACATGAAATGAGCAGAGATTACATATTCTATTCAAATACATATAATGGGCTGTCTGTGTGTGTGTGTCTGAGAGTGAGAGTGAGTGCTTTTTCATTTTCTAAAAGTTTAACTGGCTCCTTTTACAATTTACATTAAACCATTTAGTCTGAAGTTCTCACTGTGCAACAATCTTGGAGGTGTGGGAGTTCTATGCTTTTCTTCATTGTTATTCTTTCAATTAATATGCACCTCATTGTTATGGGAGTCACTGTAAGTATAAGCCCATTACCTGCAGCTAAATGGCTTTCTGGTTGGTGATCACCAGGTTTGTACCAATGCTTAGCATTCATGGTCTTTCCTGTTAAAAAAAAAAAAGCCTTGTGGTTAATTTGAGTCTAAGGTGGTCTACCTACCATAAAAACCTTAACCAAAATGATCTACCAGGTCTACCTCGGTCAAGCTGGCTGGTGGTCCATCTCGTCAACAATCTAGACCATTACAAGACTGTGCCTGCTCTGTTTTTCTAACCACTAAGCGATAATTGGCATTACAAGGTTAAGATCCCTCATCTAGACTGGCTTTGGTTGATTAAAAACCATGTAAAACCAACTGCTCAGCTGGTTTTGACCGGATTTACCTGGAAGGTCAACAAAGGCTTGTTAGATCGGTGCACCACCTGACACCAATCCAAATTCTCAATCCATCACACCTCTTTCATTTGAAAACGCTTTCGGAGTGGCTTGTTTTGCTAACTCGAGTCACAAATTCAAAACCAATAATTTCCCAAATGGCCTTTTGGCCACACATTTCAAATTTTGCAGCTGCAGCCACGCCACACAAGGCTCACTTCATTCTACAGTCACAATCAGAGAATCTCTGGCAAGCCGGAGCTCCCCAATCACTTCTCTGGTTCAGACACGGATATAGAGCTTTGATTGAAGAGCTCTGGTAATCAGAATGCTTTGACATTTTTTCCCTTCATCAGGGCTGGAGGTTTGGGTGTCCTGTGTTGGGCCTGCAGGGCTGAAAGCAGACTTCCCCTCACAGTCTCATACACGCTCTTCTGGCATTGAGTAGGAGAGGACCTTCTGATTACAGCTTTGCAACCACTTCAGCCTCATGAATTAGCCCTTTCGACTAATGATAACAGACAGGAAGAGACTGTGTGTGGGGGCCCAGGTGGCTCTTTCATTTCTTTTTAACCAAAATGATTTTAGCCTCTTTAGTCATATTTTATTACCAATGAGATTTTAGTAGTAATATTTAGTAGAAAGTAGTTTCTGTGCTTAAGTGTACTGTAGTGTATGTGCACATGGTTACAGATGTTATGAAAAGAGAGAAGAATTTTATTTTATTCATATTAAGTGGTTAACTGTATACAGGTGTAATCTGAATTTACGAAGAAAAAAATAAGTCTTTATTGGCAATATTTATAGTAAAAATAATCTATTTATTTTGCAAAGACTAAAAATATTGTTAAACTCAAAGAGAATTGCTGTTTGCAGTCCCTTGTATATCCATTAACTTTTATTTTTCTGAGTAAAACAGAATATTCAATTAAATAATTCAATTGTGAGTTAATTTGTTCTGTGATGTAGTTAAATGCATGTTTGTTATAGCAATGCCTACATTTGCCTAAAATGTCTGAGTTCTTTGATGATTCTCAACTTTCAATTACTTGCTTAAAACTGTATATCATGGCCCTAAATGACTGAAAATGCATAACACGCATCTATGCATGTTTTAATTTAACGAATCTATAAGCCTCACATTTCGGCAAAACTATCAGCAGCCTCTCGTTACACATAACCTCTCAATTCCACTAAATTGTCATTTGAACAGATGTAGCTGGACGTTGTGCTGTCTGGCCCCTGCTGTCATGGTGATCCCTCGGCCTTGTGTGAGGATGGCATTAATCTCTCACATCTATGAATGAGGATCACAAAGGCCTGAAATTAGCGGCACCCCTCCAGCCGCACTCAATGTCACATTTAACTGAAACACACATACACGCACATAAACGCTTTGCCAGGATTCATTAATTTTGGAGCTGAGTCTGGAAATTCAGCTATGGCCTTTTCATACCCAGCTAATGGCCTCTAATTGTGCTCTTAGCAGGTGTTGTGCTGGAGTGATGAGTTCTGTCTCTCATCCCAAAGCCAGGCTGGCCCTTCACCCTCACAGAGAAACAGAGGTGTTCTCACTATGTTCAAAACAACAGGACAGATTGCTGTCCATCACAACTTCTCTTTCAGAGGCTGTGTTTGTATTGTCCTTGAAAGTGCAGTGTGTTGTGCTGTGATAGCCTGTGAACTGCCTATGAACATGCAGCAGTATTTGATATTATAACATCAAACACCTTTGGTTCTATTCAAGATGACTTTGTTGATGCCACTTCAAAGAGAGCAGATAACAATTAACATAATGTGAGTATATATAAAAATGCAATACGGTTCAATAATGGTTACACATATTTTTTTTGTTGTTCATCCCTTACACAAAGCATGATGGGCACAAATGCTACAGTATGTGACCATTGACTTTTCAAACATATTCCACATTGATGACCATTATGCTGCAAACAGTGTACAATACAATAATTATTTATAATAGTATTTATATATTATTATTATATAATATTATTTTCAGGTTAAGTAATTTTGTTATGTGCTTTTGTCATTTTTATTATTTAATATGAGCATTCATTGAATTTGTTCAATTGTATTTTTAATAATTTTAGTACTTCAGCTGATTTTATTTGAGTTAGTTCCCAAAATAACATTTCCCATTTTCAAAGTATTTTAAGCTTTAACTAATGTTAAGTTAAATCTGACATTTAGATTCTATTTTATTTCGGCTGTATTTCAATTAACAGAACCCATTTTAATATTTAATTTTAGTTATAGTTAATAACATCAATGCATATTAACTCTTGCATTGTGTTCTGATTATATAAAACACACATTTAGGCAAATGTTGTAGATATCTAATGCATAGAAAAAAAAAAAAAAAACATGTGTGACCATTATGGTAAGTGTGCCATTCGGAACATTGCTTTTGTAATAATTCCATTGGTCCACTTTTGAAAAAGTGACGTGGCATTCAGCCGTATGGTGACCCTTACTTGGAATTTGTGCTCTGCATTTAACCCAAAGTGCAAAGTGCACACACACAGCAGTGAACACACACACATACACAAACACACACACACACTGTGAACACACACCCGGAGCAGTGGGTTTATATGGATGTTATATTTTTAGGCTACATCGCCTGGTTTTGTGGCATATTTTGAGTGTCCAGTCTAACTTAAGTAACAATGAAACAAGGGTAATATTTACCACAATTCAGCTTACGGCTAATATTCTTTTAGAAGTAGCTCAGCTGTATTGGAGTGCAAAACTGAAGATCTTAGCTGAGTTTATGGAGTACTGCTTGGTTTTAAATTAGTCAGGCTGTATGTGAAACCCCACCCCACGAATCTTGCCCTCTTTGGACATTTACATATTTTTCTGTATTATTAAGACATTGGAGGCACAGAAGTTCTATTATTGCCAACTTGACCTTTAAAGGGTAATTGCCTTTTCCTTACCAAAGGATAAAAACCCTGAAATTTTCAAACGAAAATAGGACCTTCTTTACAAGCTACAATAGACTAACCAATAAAAATATTTTTCTCCATCAAGAAGAGATCTTAAATTGCTTTTAAGGGAACCCCCTTTTATGGTACTGATTTAACTGTTCCCACTGAAATGTTCCCAATATAAAAGAGGTTGCATTTGAATGAGAACTGTTTTATACGAATAAAATGGGAACACTATGGTCACTTTTAAAACTACGGTCATGTGATATGTTTTCCATGTTAGAAGATAGAATAGAAGACTTTAAAATAGAATAGAAGACTTTAAAAGAGTAAAACGCTTTCTGTCTCTTCGGAAACAGAGTCAAAGTTTTATCTTTAAGTTTATGGGGAAACCCTGGCTGCAGAATGAAAGTGTTCAACTGCAGCTGTCACGAAAGATAGACTTTAAAGGGCACTTTACAGACTATTGTCATATCAAAGCACAGCGGCTCTCTTTGGGGTATTGTGCTACTTTAATGATTATTATTTATTTATTTATTTTTTGAGTTGGTAGGAAGCTATCATATATAGAAACCACCTGATCTGGAAGTGCAGGGAAACTAACTGTATTGGGGAAAGATGCTTGGAGAAGGCCAGGAATTTGAAAACTGGGAAACAGAACAATTGAAAAAATAATGGCTCATGGAAAATATGCAAAATGTATTGTCAAATAAACCAGAGAGGTTGTAATTAGGCCTCTTAAACATGAGTTGAGATGTGTGTAACTTGCATATATCACGCTGATGTAAGATATGTTGAAATATATGTTGAAATATACCTGAAAAGTATTTGGACACTTGAAGTAATAGTTCACCCTCAGGCTATTCAAGATGATTTTTTTTTTCTTCATCAGAACAGATTTGGAGGAATTTAGCATGTACATCACTTGCTCACCAATGTATCCTCTGAGGTGATTAGGTACCAAATGAGAGTCATAGAATAGCTGCTGAAAACATTACAGAAATCCACAAGTAATCCACACAACTCCAGTCCATCAATTAACATCTTGTGAGGAGAAAAGCTGTGTGTTTGTAAGTTACAAATGCATCATTAAGGCGTTTTAAATTTAAACCATCACTTCTGGCCAAGATAGGTTATGATAGATTCATTATCCATAATAATAAGTTCTCCAGTGAAAATAACACTTTCTCACATCAAAAATCATTTACATATTTGTTTAGAATGGTTTTGGACTTTTTTCACCCATAAATGTTTCTTGATCTGTGCATAATTCTCTCCTGATTTAGATTAAACATTTTTTTATTTTTTATTGGAGAAATCTATATTATGGATAGAGTTGTACTTTAGCAGAAGACAATGATTTGAAGTTTAAAATGTTTTGATGATGGATTTATTACAAACATACAGTTTGTAGATCACTTACTTGTGGATTATTGTGATGTTATTGTGATGATCAGCTGTTTGAGCTCTCATTCTGATGGCACCCATTCACTGCAGAGGATCCATCTGTGACCAAGTGAGGTTGTGCTAAATTTCTCCAAATCTGTTCCAATGAAGAAATAAACACATCCACATCTCTGATGGCTTGAGAGTGAGTAAGGTTACGCCTATCGTTTACACTACTCTGGCATTTTCCACATTTGAAAACAGAGACTTTTGAAAATGCTACTGACCCCGTTTTAGTGAAAACTCCGGGGTTGCATTACAGCTTAAACAGACCAAAATGGAGACTTTAGAAAACGATGGCATGGCTGTGTAAACACCAGTGTAAACGCGGATCATTTTAATTTGATTCATTTCTTAAACGATAACGCACTATTGTAAATGGGGCCTCAGCCTTCCAGATGCTCACTGCAGAAACCGTCACAAGATCTTGTACTGTATAGGGAAAGTTACCATTTGCATGGGGAAGGACTACAGTTAGACAGTATACCGAGGTACTGTTGAATACAGTGTTTTGAACATTGGCGTTAAAAGGAAGAAAATTGATCACCAGAGTCCAAGAAATCACCAGGACAGAAAAGGTCAGGATCTCCACTCCTCTCATGTTATCCTCCTGGTGGAGGTGCTGTTCCCATAATTACAGTGTAAGCATTGCCTTCTAAGTGCGCCTAAAGCAAACATCATCAGGCTGACGGCAGTAATTTTATATCATTACTGAATATGACTGGGTAGGGACATTAGCAATGGAACATTAAACTGCCTCATGCAACTTCCTAATGGTTTGTAAAACAACGTACAATTCTCTTTTCATGATTTATGCAACTTTCAGGAGACCGGCACAGAAACGGGGATGGAAAGAATGGGATTCGGCATGTGCTGATGAAGAGGAATTCAAGACTGATGATGATGAATCATGATGAGTCACTGTAAAAAGTCAGAGACTAGTGCAATGTGGTGATAATAACAATAGCTGAGGTCGTGAAATGATTCAGACATCTGCTATCCACTGAATATTTAGTTTACTCTCATAATGAGGCAAAAGCTTGTTTAGCATGTTTTATTATTACTGAACCAATCAATGTAGGGGACTGCAGAGGTGTCTTGGGTCATGTTCATCCAGTGTGGCTTACTAGGTTAACCTGAAAAGTTTGAAAGGTTTATCCATTCACTGAGTCAAGCTGAAAGTTTGATGAGCCTCTGGGCTGCTTTTAACTCCTGCACATTTGCTGTGTTTTCAGGTTCCACGTTATCTTCAAAATTTTCTGGCTAAACAATCAGACCAGATGGTCCTTTATCGAAGAGCAGTACAATGCCAACTCTGGTTTTGGGATCAGTCTTAAATAAATATTTTTGTGCAAAATGAAAATTCTTTACCATTTACTCACCCTTATGTCATTTCAAATCTGTATCTGTAAAACATTATCTAATTTTTGTGTAAAAAAAAAAACATCAAACAAGAATAGAAGAAATATAGCTGCAAGCAGCGATGACAAGCCCAAGCCCTGGTGCCTCTGCCACCCTGGTGGCTTCAAGAAAATTGTACGCAGCCGGTGCATCCATTTACAGTGTGAAAGAGATACTCACACAGAGAGGAAACAATACATACAACTTTGTTAAGACTTTACAATAAGGTTTAATTTAAAAATATATATATATATTTAAAAATAAAAATATATTGTTGATTGTTAGACAATGCATTAACATTAAGAAATGATACCTTTTGTAAAATATGGGAAGTTGTGGCCTAGTGGTTAGAGAGTTTGACTACTAACCCTAAGGTTGTGGTTTCGAGTCTTGGGCTGGCAATACCACAACTGACGTGCCCTTGAGCAAGGCACCGAACCCCCAACTGCTCCCTGGGCATCGCAGTATAAATGGCTGCGCACTGCTCTGGGTGTGTGTGTATTGTGTGTGTTGGTATTGGTATTAAACTATCCCAGATATTCAGAGCGGCGATGGATAAAACGTCATTGAATACCTAAAGTGAAAAATCCCATTTCTCAGACACACGGTTGGAGATTGAACATGAAGGGCATCATTTCTCTGCCCTGGCTAATGTCTCTTCTGAGAGTCCTCTTTTTGCTAAATTAGTTTCACTTCCTTTAAGTGCATGTTTACTTTAAACAGCACTGAAGTCTCCTGAATAAATGCATTTCTGTCTCATCCCCAGAATGTTCAGATGCTCTCCAGGTGCATATAGAATTCAAGTATGCCCAAAAGACATTGTGTAGGCTTTATTCAAACTGTAGTTTTCTACATCATTGAAATGTGTGCCCACCCGTGTATAACTGATGTATGATGGCTGGAGATTGTGCTTTTATCAGGAACTGTAAAACTGTCTAAGTGAAAGAAATGCAAACAGCAAATAATAGGCCATCTTTCCTACACCAGCAGCAAAGCAATGTTATGAACTAACTAAATCAGTGGCGTTACTAACTTCTTTACAGCTTAATTTTTATTTTATTTTGTTCGCATCACTGAATCACTATTTTCTTGTTTATCACTGTAAAGCTGCTTTGAAACGATCTGTATTGTATAAAGCTCTAGGATATAAATAAAGTAACTTCACTATTGTGTTTATGACATCACCAGGGGTGCCAGGTACCAGCTCAAAATAGGAGCACCCTCACAAAACCCATTATCTTGCAGTTATATCACTTACAGAATGTTTTTTTTTTTCATGCTATTTTAATGTTAGTTTTCAACAGCCCACATGCATTTCAGTCAGTTACAATTTACGCAATATGTTAAACAAACCTCTAAACACTGAAAATAATTTAACCTGCGGCAACTCTTTACAAGAAGCCCAATTCCGCAGGAAAACCTGGATGGGAAACCTCATACTTGGCAACACTGGACATCAAATTGTATTGCAAATGCAGCTTTACGATCAAGTGAACTGAAGCAGTAATCAAACGCACAAGCCTAAACGGTTCTTTCTCCTATAGAGGTAGCAATGGCAATTCTGTTTCATTTTAAGGAACTGGATTATTCTAAAGATGTAGCATTAGAGAATCGACAAAAAAAATAAAAATAAAAATAACTGCTTTCTCTCTCTTCTGGATTCTACTGAAGTGGTTTGTTTGTGCAGTTCAATAAAATGAACCAATTAAAAGACTATTCGCCAATTCTAGTTTTTAGCTTTCAGGCCTTTATTATCTAGCAAGTTTTTTAGTTCAAGCCTTTTTAGTTTCATTCAATTGCAGCAAGGTAAAGCATACTCATTAAACTATTAAATTTGTATGTCTACACAACAAGTATTTTCCATTTATATTTTGAGTTCCATTTATTTGCCCCAAAAATCTATCTGTCTAAGCTTGTGTGCTTTTTTGAGTCAAAGATGGCGGATTGCTTGAATTTGTGTTTATTTATATATTTTTTGCAGATCTTTTTTTTTTTTTTTTTCAGAAAACAGGAGTCCCTCCTGGAAAATGAAGAGACTGTCCTCCTCTTAAAAACGACCACATAGGTCGTTTGTGCAAGCAGCATATTACGACCTATTATTACGTTTTAAAATCAAGCGCCCTCTAGCGGCCGTATTACGACAGTCTCGTTTGTCGGGTGTGTCGTCATCAAATGACCTTTGACTGTCGTTACCATCGTTACCACCCAAAAAAAGGAGGCGTGACCCAACATCTTACCATGCGTTGTTGTCCAGGTTTGTAAACAATTTTATTTTATGGTTTATTTTTTAAGGTACTGTTCTGATTGTCTGCAATTAATGTCAAAGTAAGTGCAGTTTGACGTTTTCTTTACAAATATGTTGTGAATGCCAGTGAACGAATGTGTGGCAATCGCAACGAATCTGAAATGACCAGTGACCACAACACTTACCATATTTTTTTTTTTTACCATGATAACTGTTTTACTGTGGTATTTGTAGTTAAAAATCATTAACCACAATGTCATGCCTTTAATACCTTTTTGTAATGTAATTGTGATTCAGTGTTTTTTTTTTTTCAGTTTTGCAGTTTCTTCATATCACATACATCTCCAGCTCCTACAACAACATTCAGTGTCCAGCAGCTCTTTATGATGCTCTCTCTCTCTCTCTCTCTCTCTCTCTCTCTCTCTCTCTCTCTCTCTCTCTCTCTCTCTCTCTCTCTCTCTTTCTCTCTCTCTCTCTCTCTCTCTCTCTCTCTCTCATTTTCCTTTCCTATTTTTCTGAACTGTAATTCATAAATAAGTCACACATATTTTTCTTTCTTTCTCTTGTTCATCATGGCATATTTTCACAGCTCAGAATCAGATTTTGATCAGTTCTTGTATTAACAGGGAACTTGTACTCGAAGCTCAACTTGAAGAAGTTTCCAGTGAAGATGAAGTCCTTCAAAGGTTCGACACAGGTAATGTTGAAGATATGTAGTTATAACTGATTTACTTTAATTAATTTATCCTTACTTTATGTTAATAACCTTCCTTATAGTCCTTCCTTTCAAATATTTTGTTCACAGATCATTTCTAACACACTGTCTAAACATGTATGTATTAAAACAACAACAACAACTTGTTACTTTTTCTTTATTCCAGCTGAAAAGGAAGACCATGGGCCTGTCAAACCTTGTTTGTGGAGAGGGATGAATTTGACCATCTTGTGTGTTTACGGAGAAGACCAAAAGCTGCTAAGGCAGATATTTCCAGAGGTACGTCTGTGTTGATCTGAGCACCTTGACAGAACTTTACTGCAGTTACATTTTGCACCGAATTTTATGTTTTTTACTTTTTTAAATACCTCACGACCCCATCAGTACAAACCCTGTGCTATGTCAAAGTATTAATAATTCAAACAATTTCAGCAAATTCATATGATATTGTACAAGCGTACTCTCCAGCTTTTCCTCCTGCTGTCATTGACCATCGCCTCAGCTCTCATGCAGACTGTGTCAGGAAATGCTGTGTAACTTGTCATGTGACACAAAAGGGGCCGGTTGCGTAAACATAGCTATTATGTTAAGACTGTGACCAACTAGCAGTTAACCAAGAGATAATCATATTTCTTAGTAAAATTGGACCAATCTATGTTTTTGTAACTGACTTTAAACAATTATGACAAGTCTAGAGTAAATCAAATTATATGGCTAACTTTTTTAAAGATTAGTTTAAGCAGTTTATGCAACCGGCCCCAGGTCTTTAATTTATTTGACCAAATTAGATCATTTAAAGGTGTTTACAACAAGAACAATAACTATAATGACTATTTTAGCATCGCTACCAACAAATTATAAAGTTCTGTTTATTATTATACACGCTGCAGTTATGTTGTCTTTAACCACTAGCCCGTTGCTAGGGGGAAGTCGTGGCTTAGTGCTTAGAAAGTTTGACTCTTAACCATAAAGTTGTGGGTTTGAGTCTCGGCCCGGCAATACGACTTTTTTTGCGCTGCCCCCAACTGCTCACCGGGCACCGTAACATAAATGATCCCCACTGCTCCGTGTGTGTGTGTTCACTGCTGTGTGTGTGCACTTTGGATGGGTTAAATGCAGAACAAGAATTCTAAGTATGGGTCACCATACTTGGCTGTATGTCACGTCACTTTCATTTGTTGTCAATGTTTTAATTATTCATCATGTTATAAA
The DNA here is from genome assembly GCF_003368295.1 of Carassius auratus. Taxonomy (NCBI): domain Eukaryota; kingdom Metazoa; phylum Chordata; class Actinopteri; order Cypriniformes; family Cyprinidae; genus Carassius; species Carassius auratus. The sequence continues at coordinate 20,355,219 of NC_039244.1, read as the reverse complement.
TTCAATTTTTTCCTGTCTTGCAGGATTTCTGACAGATTACTGAGTCCTTCTCCATCAGCTCTCCACAATAGCAGCCCTTCCAAAAGCATCCACATCACTCTCTCTTGTGTGGCACATCTGCTCTCAGTCGTTAGCATGTCTACTTGTATTATTTCTCCTCTAGTCAACACTCCCATCTCTACTGTGAACACTCCTGTCACTATCACCATCCCACCTACTGTATTCTATATGCCATATATATATATATATATATATGTGTGTGTGTGTGTGTGTGTGTGTGTGTGTGTGTGTGTGTGTGTGTGTGACCTTTAAGGTCATTTAATGATAGAAATGCATTTTCCAGCTGAAAATGATTTATAAAATATAATTATTAATAACCGTTTTAGTTTGTCTTGCATATGTTCACAACAGAAGCGATCAGTGATTACAGGAGATTAAGAGGTAATCATGTGAAATATTAGTCTTAACAATATTTTTCTAATTAGTTAATCACTTTTAAATGAAAGAAAAGAATATGATTTCAGCTGGTGCCTTGCAACTCCTGGTTTGTAAAAATATTATTTGGCATTTTATAAACTTCTCTGCAAACAAATTGACAATTTTTATTTATTTGTTCATTTTTTTTATTTTATATATATATTTTTATATTAGCCAATTTAGTTTTAAAGGGATTTTCTATTACATAATTCTGTCTGTACCTATTAGTTACTTTATCAATCAGTAATTTTTAAAAGTTGTTATATTTCACAATAATATATTATTTTTTTGTTTTTATTTCTTCATAGTGACAAACTAGAGAGAAAGAATGGTGTTATTTGCATTGTTTGTCTGAAAAGTTTGACATATCAATAAACACTGATATGGAAATTACTAAAAAAAAATTATCCCTGTGTTTTTTAAATTGTATTTATTTATTTATTTTTATTATTATTTTCCTTTTTTTCTGTAGTTTAACTGGTAGAGCTAAAAATTGCAAGATTGTAAATACATCTCCAAAAAACACACAAGTGATTAAATGTATACATTTAATACACTATAAATATATAAATATAATATTATTTTTTCATACAGTATATGCAAAAATGTTGAGCTTAAATATTGTACATTAATATTAGGGTAAAGAATGTGTATAATCGCAAATATGAGGCCCTTGTTTGAAAATAAATAACTGTAATCAACAAATCTATTGCTGAATCAGGTTTACCCCACAATGCAAATCCGTCATTTTAGTTTTATATTTAGTGGGTGAAAATAAATTCACCACAAGAACCCGGAAAAGCCTGTCATGAATGGCCGTATATGGACAAGTAAGGGTGTCGCTTCTGCTCAACTGGATTTTCATTGGCTTTGAAATCCACTTGGCACTCGAGGACTCGCTGTGACTGGACTTTCTTTTAGCCCAAATTAAAAAACGTTTAATGTTGCAAAGTAAATTTTGCTGTAATTATTACGTCAATAGTACCTTCAGTTAACAATGGTGCATTGCTATATTTTGTGAAATTACCTCTTTACCGAGATCCTAACCTTAAACCTGAACATAACTTAATTGAACTACAAAAAACAGCGCCATGACTTTCACTTTCCATCGATAGAATGGCTAAGGCTTATGGGCAATGTAGTTTAAAATGTTTAATAATGAAATTGTGAAAAATACTTCTTTTTTTAAACAAAGGGATATCTAAGCATGTTTATTGTGCAAAGTTATATGACATATGTGAGAGGCAGGCTGACATTTTTTATTTTACTAAGAGTACTTTTATAAACACATGTATAGCACTTTTCTATGAATGTTTGAAAGCTGTGCCAAACATTATTTAGTAAACATAGCATAATGAGTTGTCCTACCAATTTTCTTTTTGAAACTATAATCAGATTTTGATTTACAGCCATTTGGAATGTTAATTGTTTTGCTCTTCAAGGGGACTCTACTGGGCCCCTGGGGATGGAAGGGCAGGAAAAAAATGCACAGCTCTATTCTCATCATTGGCAACAAACTGTTGAGACACATTTTGTAGGTTGTCTTTTCAAAAGCATACCATTATGTAAGTTGGAAGTCATAGTTATCTTAGAATTAAGACACCAGAAAATCAACATAAGTGCCCATTTGGAAAGAGCTCAATTTATTTCATAAGATCAAGAGCAATAATACAGTGCTAATAGTAAACAAAGACAACAAATACATATTCTGACATTTCATCAGACAAGGCCAATGTGTCATTCAGTAAGACAATGTGTGACAGTGTGCAGTTTATGGTTCCATACAATTCATGCAATTTAAAGAATCATAATATAAAATACCTAATTCATAAATCTCTGTAAAGAATGTCTCATCTTTGTCCTGCTCAGGAGCTAGACATCAGTAATGTGCATGAACATCTTCATTATAATACAGAACAGGATTCATGTTGATCTTTCCTTGATTCATCACCTTCAGTTGTGCATGAAGTCCATGCAGTCTCTTCTAATGCAGCTCTTCATCTAACTGAATTTCATTAATATTACTAAATGTTCATGTCTTCATCAAAACAACCATGGTGATTATATGTGTTGTTTACAAAATTAAATGGTGTATCTACCAAAAAACCATCTCTAGTACAGAATATTCACCATACTTGATTATCCAACACCATACGCAATATTTTACTAGGATGCAGCATAAAGACCGATAAAGAAGCATATTAAGACAAATTATATTCAAGTGAAATAAAAATGGGTTACATTAAAACCATTTTATTTTAATCAGATGAAGAAACCCAGATGAAGGCATGGTGAAATGTCTTGAGCACCAAAGAATCACATCCAGTTTCCTTCTCATCATCAGAGCTCTCCTGGTTTTCTTCAAATCCATGTCTCTATCATGATCTTCTTCAATGTCATAAACAATTTGCAATTGTTATCCAGCACAACAATACAACTGATGAACAAGTCATGTGACCAATTCAAATCAAATCATTTTATTATCACAATACCATGAATGCAAGTATACAGGTGGTAAAATGCTTTTCTGCAAACTGCAGCATGACAAGTACTGAATATATTTGCAACACATATACAGTATCAAAAATATAAACCGTATACATAAGAGCTCAATACAGGTAGAAAATATAGTGCAATACTATACTATACAGAGAGAACAAAATGAAAACAATTAACAACAATCACTGTATACTGTAGATATACCTCTGCCCACTGCTCCGGGTGTGTGTTCACAGTGTGTGTGTGTTCACTGCTCTGTGTGTGTGCACTTCGGATGGGTTAAATGCAGAGCACAAATTCTGAGTATGGGTCACCATACTTGACTGTATGTCACGTCACTTTCACTTTCAGTACAGTATGAATTAGTGCAAACAGAATATCAGGTTGCAGAATAATAGTGAGTCAGAGTCCAGTCAGTGTAGCTGATAGAGTGCAGTGCACACAGTATGAGGCTGCTGGTGTGTGTATGTGTGTGTGTGTTTGTGTGTGTGTGTGTGTGTGGTGTTACTGGTACGAGTTCAGTTCAGTCTGATTGCCTGTTGAAGGAACTTGTTTTGCAGTCTGCTGGTGCTGGTTCTGTGATAATGTCTGTCTGATGGTGATGTTGAGAGCAATCCATGGCTCGTGTGGCTGGAGTCTCTGACGGTCCTCAACAAAAGAAAAACCTTGCGTAGATGTCCTGGAGAGACAAAATCATTGTGTCAATTATATATTATTATTATTTAGAATTGTTGTAATGGACATACCATTGATTCCTGTTGAAGGTTGTTGGAGGTATGGGCTCTCAGTTGTGAAGTTTCTTTTATGGCCGTAACATCTGTGCAGTCACACAGCTGTTTGGGAATTCAGTCTTCACAGTTTCAGGCTGCAGCGCTGCATTTGGTGACCATTGACTCCTCCATCTCTGGCCTCAGACCCGCTTCTCTTTAGTCTGGAGTGAAGACAAATGTTCTCAGTACCAGCTTTCCTTCTACTGCAGTCTTTCTGTACAAGTAGAAAATAATAAAAACAGTCATAACAAATCAGTTATGTATTGAAAACTCATAGTACATATGAAGACTTCAGATGCAAAGGCATCTAAGTTCCACCTGAAGTTTTCTTCTAAAATTCTTCTTAGAAGAACATTTCATACAGAACTTAAAGGCTTTTGCATCTGAAGTCTTCATATACAACACATCTCGTTCTTCATTTCTCCATCAACTGACTTCATCCTCCTTCAAAAACTGTAAGTCCATAAGAAAAATAGTTTTGGTGAATACAGGTGCAGGTGTCAGTACTCACCATATTCAGTCATTTTCTGCCCAAATTCCAGAAATGATGCCCTGATGATTTGTTCATTCTAGGACTTATAAAAAGATGTATATGTGAAAAATGATAATTGCTGACTTGAATAGAGATCAACATCATATGCTGTACTAATGCATTGCTTGAATACAGACACATCAATGGGGATGAGCACCTTTTCACTCTTTTCTGTTTGGGCACAATAGAGCCATAATCATTCCTCATCCCCAACAGGACTGATGTTGTTTGTGTTTTTGCTCTTCAGCTGTAAAACAAAAATATGTCTATTAACCCCATGTTTAATTACTATTGCTTATTACATATGAATTAAGACAGATATAATTAAGTAAATTCACCAAAAGATTCAGGTTAGAGGATTAAATGAATATTGATTACAATTTTCTACAAACCTTTCTTGGAGAGGGCTGATCATGACAGGAACTTGCTGAGCCACACTAGTAGACATTCAGTTGACAAACCTGAAAGAGGCCATCATGCAACCATCCGCTCTGTTTGTACCTTACAACAGAGCAAGAGAGAATGTGTGAGTGAGTGGAGAGAGTAAAGGACTAAGATGAAGACAAACAAGCAAAGAAAGGCAAAATCTTGCGTTTGAGTTTAACAAAATGAGAGGGAAGAAAGCTGTATCTTCAAGCTATATTATTCTCAATTATTTTCTACACTATAACATGCAGCAGGATTGTTGTAAGCAGTTTAAAGACCTCTTCATACCAAGGATGAGTCCATACTTAATGACACAGAGGAACAACATCAGTGGAATATATTTTCCAGCTGATGAACATTAAACAGCCAATCAAAATGCACATTTCAAAAGCTTGATCATTTAAAGTGGCAGACATCAACGTCGCTGCAGTGTGTATATTAATAAACATAACTTTATCATTGGTTGATGTTGGTGTGGATGCTAAAATAGTTATTGTAGTTACTATTCTTGGTGTGAACAGCCTTAAATGATCTAATTTGGCCAAATTAACTGAAGATCTGATGTGTCACATGACAAGTTACACAGCATTTCCTGACTTGCTTTTAAACAGACGTGTTCAATTAAAATCAACATGGAAATAAAGGCAGACTGTGAGGTGCGGACAGATATCATGTACTGTTAGAACGGGTTAAGACGGTGCTAATAAAGAATACAGTGGACTCAATATAAACTTTAGGATATAACGCTCTGACTACTTAAAATGGACACAGTCTGCATGAGAGCTGAGGCGATGGTCAGTGACAGCAGGAGGAAAAGCTGGAGAGTACGCTTGTACAATATCATATGAATTTGCTGAAATTGTTTGAATTATTAATACTTTGACATAGCACAGGGTTTGTACTGATGGGGTCGTGAGGTATTTAAAAAAGTAAAAAACATAAAATTCGGTGCAAAATGTAACTGCAGTAAAGTTCTGTCGAGGTGCTCAGATCAACACAGACGTACCTCTGGAAATATCTGCCTTAGCAGCTTTTGGTCTTCTCCGTAAACACACAAGATGGTCAAATTCATCCCTCTCCACAAACAAGGTTTGACAGGCCCATGGTCTTCCTTTTCAGCTGGAATAAAGAAAAAGTAACACGTTGTTGTTGTTGTTTTAATACATACATGTTTAGACAGTGTGTTAGAAATGATCTGTGAACAAAATATTTGAAAGGAAGGACTATAAGGAAGGTTATTAACATAAAGTAAGGATAAATTAATTAAAGTAAATCAGTTATAACTACATATCTTCAACATTACCTGTGTCGAACCTTTGAAGGACTTCATCTTCACTGGAAACTTCTTCAAGTTGAGCTTCGAGTACAAGTTCCCTGTTAATACAAGAACTGATCAAAATCTGATTCTGAGCTGTGAAAATATGCCATGATGAACAAGAGAAAGAAAGAAAAATATGTGTGACTTATTTATGAATTACAGTTCAGAAAAATAGGAAAGGAAAATGAGAGAGAGAGAGAGAGAGAGAGAGAGAGAGAGAGAGAGAGAAAGAGAGAGAGAGAGAGAGAGAGAGAGAGAGAGAGAGAGAGCATCATAAAGAGCTGCTGGACACTGAATGTTGTTGTAGGAGCTGGAGATGTATGTGATATGAAGAAACTGCAAAACTGAAAAGAAAAAAAACACTGAATCACAATTACATTACAAAAAGGTATTAAAGGCATGGCAAATGTGTTACTTAACTAAAGAGTACACGATAAGCACAGTTACTGTGGTGAAAAGCATGGTAACGTGTTTATACTACAAATACCAAAGTAAAACTACAGTTATGACGGGAGATACATTGAGTTGTGGTTACTGAGGTTTTATAACACGTGACATGGTTCAGCGACATGTTACTATGGTAAAAACATGGTAAATGCGCGACTTTTACATGACCTCTTTCCACCACAGGCGAATTTCAAACGAATATCACAATGAAAACTAACTTTATAAAGCTGCAGATTTCGATTAAATGATTTGAACGTCAAACTGGTTTAATAGGACATACAGTGTCCAGTATCGATTTGAAAATAAAAACTCATATTATTCATAAACGATCGACTACTTTATGAGACGGGAGAAAACCTTACCTGTACATGTCTCGAAGTCATCTAAAATCCATATCATCAAAATCCACGAACATCTGGGAGAGTTTAAATCAAACAATTCAAAACGCAAATAGCAAACATGTTAAAATAAACCCAAAATGCATTTAGGCGAAAGTTCATTTATCATACCTCCTGTTGCCAATAGGGGCGCTAATTTAGAGAACGCTCGTGTGGGTCGTATTTATGGATAGTGACAAACGACCCATACGGTCGTATGAGTTGGAGGACTTGTTGAAAATGAATTACATGAAATAATGAAGTCAGTGAATTAGATCATTAGCTTGATTAACTCACTCCATATGTTGCAGTCATGGGAGAATGATGAAAAAGCAGGAAAACACATCAGTGCTTGTGAATCATAATTAAGAAATGCTAATTGTGTTTTTCATTACGGGGAAATCAATGGCCAACTCTGGAGACGTTACACTTGGTTTGTTTTGTTTGGGCCCAAGATTTCATTTTAGAAGCAACATATGATGCTGAATGCTGAGAAAATATATGTCATTACTTTAAAATGTAACTGTAACTATACAATTTATTTTGCATACTCATTATTTTGACTTATTAGAGGCAAATTGTTTTAATAGAATTTTCATTTATGGGTGCAAATTGAATAAAGAGATGTCTCCATAATACCGTACACACAGTGCCTGGGAATACCACTTAGCTCATGTATTAAAGCCTTGCTTTGAGACAGTAACATGCTGAGATGGGAAATCTTTGGATTGTGCATTGTTTGCAGGGTCACACACCATGTATTTATATTTTGAACCTGCTGGTGAGCTCGAGACAAGAGAATGCATTTGAAAATACAGTAGACGACTGCAGAAGCAATGGCAACAAACCATATAGATTAACACCATATGTGCATGCTCAGTAAAAACCAAGGGCACTGTGAACATAATGGCTAGCTTGCATTGCTACAATGAATGATCTAAGTTTGCGAAACTCTGTTTAATGTGCTGACAAACTATATATGTTTGGTATTTGCTCATATTTTTTTTTCAAAGGGAAGGTTGATTGCAATTTCACTTTTTTAACATTTGTCAGTGTGTAATGTGGCGGTATGAACATAAAATCTGCAAAGTTGCAGTGCTTAAAGTTAAATACAAACAGAGATATATTGTCTTTTCTGGCAGCTTAATGCTTACAAAAATGGCTGGTAAGGGACTACAACGATCTTCTTCCCGGATCCGTTACATCACAAACCCTGATAAACCCCGCCCCATTGAACGCGTAACAAAGGGGGCGAGGCCATGCTGTGGTGCTTTAGAGAAAATGAAGAGGAAACTAGGGGTGCACATACAAATCTGTGCATATATCATATCGTACTCTTTGACCTATTTTCTGTCTCTCCTTGAGTGTGCCATCATGTTCAGGTGTTCAGTATCAGTTATCCTCATTTACGTTCCCCATTTAAGTTGCAGTCTGTTCAGTGTTTGGTTGTCCAGTCTCATGTATGGAATACATCTAAATTATCCTGGTGTGTGTGTGTTTTCTGTTACCCTGCTGTGGATTACCCCTCTGTGAAGTATTAAAGACTGTTTATTATATCTTCCTCTTTTACGTGCTTCTCTCCCGCACCACACTGTGACAAGACCTGTGTGGAATAATGGTAAATTATGTGAAAAATAATGCGTCTTTAAAAAACAAAGCATGAACACATGTTTAGACTGCACCCCATAAACACAATCAAGCCTAGAAAAGAACATTCAACCACCTCTTTAACAAAGCAACTGCAAGATCAGTGGGTAAACACGAGTAACTATCATATCACTTCATTTGTATGTGTTTCATTCGATACACTGGTGCTGTAGCTATATAACATGATGTTCACATATATTGTTGGTGAGAAATTTTCTCAAATAGGCCTATTACTTTCTTTAGTTTACGTTCTATTTGTTTTCTTTAACCACATGAAGAAAGCTAACTGCATCCTTATGTAAGCTGTATGCAATAATTTTCTTTTTTTGTGACATATCTTTAGATTCTGTTTTCCCACGAGGCAGGAAAATGCCAAATGCTGCTGTCACCTGGATGACGCCTATTAGTCACATTTCCAAGTTGTTTAGGAGAGGAGAATGGCAATAAGCATAGCATTAACACACATTGTTAAATAAAGCAGCCTAAAATAGCAAGCACAATTTTTTTAGCAGGGCAGACAGGACAAGTACATTTGTAAATAGAAGGTTTTCTGGAAGGTTGAGACCTTGAAAATATTTTTTGTGTTGTTTTCCGGCTGGTCACCAGGGGCTCTGTGATTGGCACTTGATGACGAGGAAGACAACAGCTTCAGAAACAGACCATTTTCATAAATGTTGAAGCAATTCTGTCATTGCTTATCCTCTCATGTTTGACTTTCGTTTTTTTTGTGGAATACAAAATATATTTTGAGGATTGTCGTTTCATCTTTTTTTTTGTACATGCAGAGATCGCAATTGACTTGCATTGCGTGAACAAAACAATTTTCAAAACTTCCAAATACATTATATTGCATTCTACAGGAAAATAAAATCATACATGTTTGGAATAACATGAGGGTACTTTTCAAGTAGGCCTACTGTAAATAATAAACTTTTGCAGAGATACCAACATATAAAGAGAGACTATTACATTAAATTGCCGGAACAAGAGCTCTTTTCCATTAATTAGACTGAACTATAAGGGGCTGCATGGCTTATTGAGCAGCTCACATTACTCTGTGTTGTGTGTGAGACCCTCTCTATGTGTGGCCTGTCCACTGAAGCCTCAGCCCCCATGTCCATGTCGTTCCATGTGAGGTTAATTGCTACACCTTAGCTCATGGCCTTGTGTTAATGCAAATTAGATATTTTGACATCCCAAGACAAGTTTGTGTGGTGTAACAGAATAGGCGATGGCTCCAGAGCTTGTAAGGGAAGGTATGTAACAAGGGCTGCTTGTCTGAGTTATCACTCTCCGTTGTTTGCTGAGGAGGTCGCAGAGGAACAGAATATTCATGAGCTGAAAGATGAGGGAGACACATTTATTTCCTTCCTCAAACTGAAAGGTAAAGCCCTTGTTCTATGAATACTCAAAACTGTAGTCTCTGTGACATACAGTGACAAATGAAGTGGAATAAAAGGGGTTTTTCAACTATGTGACAGGCACAGGAGACGTCCTCCACCTTAATTTAACAGTTTATTAGGTTGTTTTGAATTTACAGGCCCAAACATTGTGTGTAGGAGAGGCTAATTATCTTTTTTTTTTACTCCAGTAAATTTGTCTCAGGGTATATATATATATATATATATATATATATATATATATATATATATATATATATATATATATATATATATATATATATAAAACGTTGTAAACTTGTGTATTTAAATATATGTTTCTGTAACGGTCTAGTTTGTCCTAGAATGGTGACCTTGTGCACGTACACAGAGATATTTGATCACACCGCTGTTTACCATGTCCACTTATAGAAACCAAAGACTTTTTTTCCCTTCATGAGCTAAATGTGATCTTTACTGTGGTAGGAAATGACCAAGATCTGTCGGTTCTGACAAATGTAGGCCAATTTTGCAGCGTTACACTTTGTTAAGGCTTGTGTCCCCACAAAAAGTCACCTAGCAGCTATGTTAACCAGCCTACTGGGAAAGAAGCCAATACAGCACAGCAGAGTAAAAGTTCAAGGAAGTGTGCTGTTTAGCCTGGGTCATTTAACTTCGCTTTCACTGTGCTACAGAGACACATTTTTCATGACATTTATACACAACTTTTAGTTATTGTTAATCTGTTTCATTATAGGTTGTGTTGTGAAGCTGACACAGAAAATAATTATATTCAACACCAATTTTTTCACACCATGTCTAGAAGCTAAATCTTTATGCTGAGATGTACCATCATGTAATCTTTTTGCAGAGAATTACAAAAATTTGGGCATCTGGCATGGTGTGAATAGATTTGGGGTCTGGTGATACTTTGGTGTCATTTAGTCAGATTTGATTTGAATATCTGGTCCCACTTTATATTAGGTGGCCTTGATTACTATGTACTTACATAAAAAATAAGTACAATGTACTTATTGTGTTCATATTGTATTGTAAAACACTTTGCTCCTATTGAGGTGGGATGGGGTAAGGTTAGGGAGAGGGTTGGAGGTATGGGTAAGTTTAAGGGTGGGTTAAGGTGTAAAGTATGGGTCAACAGTGTAATTATAGATGTAATTACAGAAATTAAGTACAGATGTAATTAGATGTCTTTTTTTTTTAAATATAAGTACAATGTAAAAACATGAATGTACACAATAAGTACATTGTACTAAATTATTAATTAAAATGTAAGTACATAGTAGTTAAGGCCACTTAATATAAAGTGGGTCCGAATATCTTGTTCATACTGTAAAGGTCATAGACGCATGTAAGACTAATTTCACTCCTACAATCACACAATTGATATTACTGTTAAAAACGGGATCAAGATGCTCATTCATTTGGAGAAAAGCAAATTTGTGATTTAATAGCAACATATAACCCTTCTACCTGAATTGAAAAGGGTCAGGGGTAGTTCACATGCAAATTAAAAGATTTGCATAATGACTCCTTTACTGTAATTTCGGGAGATTGGATCTGTGGCCAATGTAAATTAAATTCATCACTTGTGGAATGATTCTTAATAAAAGTGGGAAGGATCTGACAGCTGTGATATTTTACTAAGAGTATTAAAAATTGGTCATCACGCAGACTGTGATTTTCTTAACTCTTTCAATAAAAAATTTAATTGACCTAAATGAATAGGGAATGTGTAAATTTTAAAACTAAACTGCACTTTAGGTCCTCATTTTATTCTTCTTAGGAAACCACAGTCGAGGTGACGATCCATAGAGATCCATAGAGATCTGGAGTTTTACATGGATGGTTCACACAACATTCATTTCAGAACTGTATGTGTTTCCAACACAATCTATGGCAATTTGTAACTATTTTACATTTTGGCAAAATGGTACGTGGCTATGATTTCGTATAATCTCATTTGCATGTTTCCATCTGCTTATTCCCTAGTGAAGCTTATGTTTAAGGGTGGACCTTCATGCTTGCTTTTCTATAAATTGCAAGTTTTTGTGTGATTCACATCAATCAAATTCATACGAAATCAGTTACTTTTACCATAATATCATATTGCCATTTCTCTTTTCTCTGGAACACAAAGAACATATAAAAAAAAAAAAAATAATAATTCCTCAGTGTTTTTTTATTTCCTTGTCCATACAATAAGAGTCAGTTGGTCTAGTGTTGACTGATTTCATAGTATGGTCAAAAGTTAAACAATTCTTGTGTTCCACAGACAAAATAAATTAAAATAGGTTTTTATTAAATTATGACAGAATTTTCTCCCAAATCTTTTTAATTCTAATTTTTTGCCCATAAACCATAATTCTCAAACATCTCCATGGTTACATTAACATTTACAAGGCATCTTTTCAATGTTCTTGCTTTAGAGAAAAGACGAGAAAGAATTGTATTCACAAAAGGAGACATGCGCCTCTTTTACAGCAGCGTAGAATTATGCAAAGAACAGAGTAGAGAGAAATAGAGGAAGCATTGCATCCTCTGAGTCAGGATTATATTTAGTTCAAGCAAACAATGCAAACTGATCATGTAATTGATAAAAACAGCAGTGTTCAAGCAGTGCATGTGCGAAGCACTTATGGGTATTGTTATATGAGTGGATTTAATGTTTAGAAAATTATCTCACAAGGGTAAGCAATTAGTTTATTCCCTTCTCTCCTTGCCTGTTATTTATTTTCTGCTCTCACTGGATGTTTTAAAGCAGAACGCCCAATTTCTCAAAGAGACTCGTAACTTTTATATATCTTCACTTAATTAAAAGCATGTCCTTTATTGACTGTCTCTGCAGAATGTTGACTGATGTCCATTTCTTCCTTGTCCAGTCAAGTGTGATGGATTTTATAGTCCAACTGGGCATGATGGAAATTGTCACTCGAATGTGTGGGTCGTCCTTCATATATACAGTGACATCAGTCAATAAAGCTCAGAGAAATTGAAGATCTCTCTCCTCTCTGAGGCCAAGCTGTATACAGGCCTTTTGATTTTGGCTATGGGCTGTTTTTCAGTGATGTAATAACTTGTGTTCCCACATCCGGATCTTCGTTGTTTTATCTTCAAACAGATTGAACTGGGCAGTTGTGGTACATCAAACCAGGTCATGACACAAGGCATTCTGTGACCACCATCACAATCATTTTCTTTCTTTTTGTCGAGTTCGCTCCGATCAATGGAAAGAAAACTTACTGGAATACTCATTCAAAACTTTTTTATTGTATCTTAAATAATGCATTGGAATTACTGTATATTCATCTGGTCAATTTTGCATTAAAACATACTCATATAACCTGAGCATTTCAAGAGAGGATCCAAACCCAATAAATGGATTTACATAAATTAATAATACACAGGGTGCACTGAATCCCAAAATAATCCTCTTTCTTTGGCCATCGAGTTCTTCACACAGCATTTATACACCACACTATGCCATAATCTCTACCACAGTCCTATAAAACCACAATCCGCTGGTCTAGGAGTATTAAATGCTTAAAAACACAAGGAATGTATCCAGAGATTCTGTCATTTATTCTGGTTTTTGTACACAGAAGTGTAGATAACAGAGGAGTATTAAAAACACTTTA